>NC_000086.7:95267989-95382989 GCF_000001635.26 Mus musculus
ATCTTTTGATACATATGCAGCTAGAGTCAAGAGCTCCGGGGTACTGGTTAGTTCATAATGTTGTTCCACCTATAGGGTTGCAGATCCCTTTAGCTTCTTGGGTACTTTCTCTAGCTCCTTCATTGGGGACCATGTGATCCATCCAATAGCCGACTGTGAGCATCCACTTCTATGTTTGCTAGGCCCAGGCATACTCTGACAAGAGACAGCTATATCAGGGTCCTTTCAGCATAATCTTGCTAGTGTATGCAATGGTGTCAGCATTTGGAAGCTGATTATGGGATGAATCCCCGGATATGGCAGTCTCTACATGGTCCATCTTTTTATCTCAGCTCCAAACTTTGTCTCTATACCTCCTTCCAAGGGTGTTTTGTTCCCACTTCTAAGGAGGGGCATAGAGTCCACACTTCAGTCTTCATTTTTCTTGAGTTTCATGTGTTTAGGAAATTGTATCTTATATCTTGGATATCCTAGGTTTTGGGCTAATATCCACTTATCAGTGAGTACATATTGTGTGAGTTCCTTTGTGAATGTGTTACCTCACTCAGGATGATGCCCTCCAGGTCCATCCATTTGGCTAGGAATTTCATAAATTCATTCTTTTTAATAGCTGAGTAGTACTCCATTGTGTAGATGTACCACATTTTCTGTATCCATTCCTCTGTTGAGGGGCATCTGGGTTCCTTCCAGCTTCTGGCTATTATAAATAAGGCTGCTATGAATATAGTGGAGCATGTGTCCTTCTTACCAGTTGGGGCATCTTCTGGATATATACCCAGGAGAGGTATTGCTGGATCCTCCGATAGTACTATATCCAGTTTTCTGAGGAACCGCCAGACTGATTTCCAGAGTGGTTTTACAAGCCTGCAATCCCACCAACAATGGAGGAGTGTTCCTCTTTCTCCACATCCACGCCAGCATCTGCTGTCACCTGAATTTTTGATCTTAGCCATTCTGACTGGTGTGAGGTGGAATCTCAGGGTTGTTTTGATTTGCATTTCCCTGATGATTAAGGATGTTGAACATTTTTTCAGGTGCTTCTCTGCCATTTGGTATTCCTCAGGTGAGAATTCTTTGTTCAGTTCTGAGCCCCATTTTTAATGGGGTTATTTGATTTTCTGAAGTCCACCTTCTTGAGTTCTTTATATATGTTGGATATTAGTCCCCTATCTGATTTAGGATAGGTAAAGATCCTTTCCCAATCTGTTGGTGGTCTTTTTGTCTTATTGACGGTGTCTTTTGCCTAGCAGAAACTTTGGAGTTTCATTAGGTCCCATTTATCAATTCTTAATCTTACAGCACAAGCCATTGCTGTTCTGTTCAGGAATTTTTCCCCTGTGCCCATATCTTCTAGGCTTTCCCCCACTTTCTCCTCTATAAGTTTCAGTGTCTCTGGTTTTATGTGAAGTTCCTTGATCCACTTAGATTTGACCTTAGTACAAGGAGATAAGTATGGATCAATTCGCATTCTTCTACACGATAACAACCAGTTGTGCCAGCACCAATTGTTGAAAATGCTGTCTTTCTTCCACTGGATGGTTTTAGCTCCCTTGTCGAAGATCAAGTGACCATAGGTGTGTGGGTTCATTTCTGGGTCTTCAATTCTATTCCATTGGTCTACTTGTCTGTCTCTATACCAGTACCATGCAGTTTTTATCACAATTGCTCTGTAGTAAAGCTTTAGGTCAGGCATGGTGATTCCACCAGAGGTTCTTTTATCCTTGAGAAGAGTTTTTGCTATCCTAGGTTTTTTGTTATTCCAGATGAATTTGCAAATTGCTCCTTCTAATTCGTTGAAGAATTGTGTTGGAATTTTGATGGGGACTGCATTGAATCTGTAGATTGCATTTGGCAAGATAGCCATTTTTACAATGTTGATCCTGCCAATCCATGAGCATGGGAGATCTTTCCATCTTCTGAGAACTTCTTTAATTTCTTTCTTCAGAGACTTGAAGTTTTTATCATACAGATCTTTCACTTCCTTAGTTAGAGTCACGCCAAGATATTTTATATTATTTGTGACTATTGAGAAGGGTGTTGTTTCCCTAATTTCTTTCTCAGCCTGTTTATTCTTTGTATAGAGAAAGGCCATTGACTTGTTTGAGTTTATTTTATATCCAGCTACTTCACCGAAGCTGTTTATCAGGTTTAGGAGTTCTCTGGTGGAATTTTTAGGGTCACTTATATATACTATAATATCATCTGCAAAAAGTGATATTTTGAGTTCCTCTTTTCCAATTTGTATCCCCTTGATCTCCTTTTGTTGTTGAATTGCTCTGGCTAATACTTCAAGTACTATGTTGAAAAGGTAGGGAGAAAGTGGGCAGCCTTGTCTAGTCCCTGATTTTAGTGGGAATGCGTCCAGCTTCTCTCCATTTACTTTGATGTTGGCTCCTGGTTTGCTGTAGATTGCTTTTATTATGTTTAGGTATGGGCCTTGAATTACTGATCTTTCCAAAACTTTTATCATGAATGGGTGTTGGATCTTGTCAAATGCTTTTTCTGCATCTAACGAGATGATCATGTTGTTTTTGTCTTTGAGTTTGTTTATATAATGGATTACATTGATGGATTTTCGTATATTAAACCATCCCTGCATCCCTGGAATAAAACCTACTTGGTCAGGATGGATGATTGCTTTAATGTGTTCTTGGATCCGGTTAGCGAGAATTTTATTAAGGATTTTTGCATCGATATTCATAAGAGAAATTGGTCTGAAGTACTCTATCTTTGTTGGATCTTTCTGTGGTTTAGGTATCAGAGTAATAGTGGCTTCATAAAATGAGTTGGGTAGAGTACCTTCTACTTCTATCTTGTGAAATAGTTTGTGCAGAACTGGAATTAGATCTTCTTTGAAGGTCTGATAGAACTCTGCACTAAAACCGTCTGGTCCTGGGCTTTTTTTGGCTGGGAGACTATTAATAACTGCTTCTATTTCTTTAGGGGATATGGGACTGTTTAGAAGGTCAACTTGATCCTGATTCAACTTTGGTACCTGGTATCTGTCCAGAAATTTGTCCATTTCGTCCAGGTTTTCCAGTTTTGTTGAGTATAGCCTTTTGTAGAAGGATCTGATGGTGTTTTGGATTTCTTCAGGATCTGTTGTTATGTCTCCCTTTTCATTTCTGATTTTGTTTATTAGGATTTTGTCCCTTTGCCCTTTGGTGAGTCTAGCTAAGGGTTTATCTATCTTGTTGATTTTCTCAAAGAACCAACTCCTCATTTCGTTAATTCTTTGAATAGTTCTTCTTGTTTCCACTTGGTTAATTTCACCCCTGAGTTTGATTATTTCCTGCCGTCTACTCCTCTTGGGTGAATTTGCTTCCTTTTTTTCTAGAGCTTTTAGATGTGTTGTCAAGCTGCTAGTATGTGCTCTCTCCCGTTTCCTTTTGGAGGTACTCAGAGCTATGAGTTTCCCTCTTAGAAATGCTTTCATTGTGTCCCATAGGTTTGGGTACGTTGTGGCTTCATTTTCATTAAACTCTAAAAAGTCTTTAATTTCTTTCTTTATTCCTTCCTTGACCAAGGTATCATTGAGAAGAGTGTTGTTCAGTTTCCACGTGAATGTTGGCTTTCCATTATTTATGTTGTTATTGAAGATCAGTCTTAGGCCATGGTGGTCTGATAGGATACATGGGACAATTTCAATATTTTTGTATCTGTTGAGGCCTATTTTGTGACCAATTATATGGTCAATTTTGGAGAAGGTCCCGTGAGGTGCTGAGAAGAAGGTATATCCTTTTGTTTTAGGATAAAATATTCTGTAGATACTGTCAAGTCCATTTGTTTCAAAACTTCTGTTAGTTTCACTGTGTCCCTGTTTAGTTTCTGTTTCCACGATCTGTCCATTGATGAAAGTGGTGTGTTGAAGTCTCCCACTATTATTGTGTGAGGTGCAATGTGTGCTTTGAGCTTTACTAAAGTGTCTTTAATGAATGTGGCTGCCCTTGCAATTGGTGCGTAGATATTCAGAATTGAGAGTTCCTCTTGGAGGATTTTACCTTTGATGAGTATGAAGTGTCCCTCCTTGTCTTTTTTGATAACTTTGGGTTGGAAGTCGATTTTATCCGATATTAGAATGGCTACTCCAGCCTGTTTCTTCAGACCATTTGCTTGGAAAATTGTTTTCCAGACTTTCACTCTGAGGTAGTGTCTGTCTTTTTCCCTGAGATGGGTTTCCTGTAAGCAACAGAATGTTGGGTCCTGTTTGTGTAGCCAGTCTGTTAGTCTATGTCTTTTTATTGGGGAATTGAGTCCATTGATATTAAGAGATATTAAGGAAAGGTAATTGTTGCTTCCTGTTATTTTTGTTGTTAAAGTTGGCATTCTGTTCTTGTGGCTGTCTTCTTTTAGGTTTGTTGAGGGATTATCTTCTTGTTTTTTCTAGGGCATGGTTCCCGTCCTTGTATTGGTTTTTTTCTGTTATTATCCTTTGAAAGGCTGGATTCGTGGAGAGATAATGGGTGAATTTAGTTTTGTCGTGGAATACTTTGGTTTCTCCATCTATGGTAATTGAGAGTTTGGCTGGGTATAGTAGCCTGGGCTGGAATTTGTGTTCTCTTAGTGTCTGTATAACACCTGTCCAGGCTCTTCTGGCTTTCATAGTCTCTGGTGAAAAATCTGGTGTAATTCTGATAGGCTTGCCTTTATATGTTACTTGACCTTTTTCCCTTACTGCTTTTAGTATTCTATCTTTATTTAGTGCATTTGATGTTCTGATTATTATGTGTCGGGAGGAATTTCTTTTCTGGTCCAGTCTATTTGGAGTTCTGTAGGCTTCTTGTATGTTCATAGGCATCTCTTTCTTTAGATTTGGGAAGTTTTCCTCAATAGTTTTGTTGAAGATGTTTGCTGGTCCTTTGAGTTGAAAATCTTCATTCTCATCCACTCCTATTATGCGTAGGTTTGGTCTTCTCATTGTGTCCTGGATTTCCTGGATATTTTGAGTTAGGATCTTTTTGCATTTTCCATTTTCTTTGATTGTTGTGCCGATGTTCTCTATGGAATCTTCTGCACCTGAGATTCTCTCTTCCATCTCTTGTATTCTGTTGCTGATGCTGGCATCTATGGTTCCAGATTTCTTTCCTAGGGTTTCTATCTCCAGTGTTGCCTCACTTTGAGTTTTCTTTATTGTGTCTACTTCCCTTTTTAGGTCTAGTATGGTTTTGTTCATTTCCATCACCTGTTTGTATGTTTTTTCCTCTTTTTCTGTAAGGACTTCTACCTGTTTAATTGTGTTTTCCTGTTTTTCTCTAAGGACTTGTAACTCTTTAGCAGTGTTCTCCTGTATTTCTTTAAGTGATTTATTAAAGTCCTTCTTGATGTCCTCTACCATCATCATGAGATATGCTTTTAAATCTAGGTCTAGGTTTTCAGGTGTGTTGGGGTGTCCTGGACTGGACGAAGTGGGAGTGCTGGGTTCTGATGATGGTGAGTGGTCTTGGTTCCTGTTAGTAAGATTCCTACGTTTACCTTTCGCCATCTGGTAATCTCTGGAGTTAGTAGTTATAGTTGACTCTGTTTAGAGATTGTTCTTCTGGTGATTCTGTTACCGTCTATCAGCAGACCTGGGAGACAGATTCTCTCCTCTGAGTTTCAGTGCTCAGAGCACTCTCTGCTGGCAAGCTCTCTTACAGGGAAGGTGCGCAGATATCTTGTTTTTGGACCTCCTCCTGGCCGAAGAAGAAGGCCCAAAACAGGGCCTTTCTCAGAAGCTGTGTTGCTTTGGCAGTTCCCAGAAGCTGTCAGCTTCTGTGGTGCAGACTCTCCCCTGTGCAGACTAAATTCCTAAGTTCCATGGAGTCCCGGAATCAAGATGGCGACCGCTGCTGCTGAGGCTGAGGCCGCCTCCCAAGCCAGGCGGACACCTGTCCTCTGGTCCGGACGGTGGCCGGCTGTCTGCGGCCCGCCAAGGGTGCTGCCTCCTCTCTCCTTCTTTCTCTCCTATCTAGTGACAGGGGGTGAAACCAGGAGGATAAAGAGTGAGAAAAAGAAGAAACCACAAATAGTAGGTAGCAAGGACCAGCTACATGTTCATATATATATTCACATACATCATCTAAAAACACAAACATAAGTTATCTTGTTTGTTTGTTTGTTTGTTCTTTTTTGTTTTTTGTTGAGACAGGGTTTCTCTGTATAGCCCAGGCTGTCCTGGAACTCACTTTGTAGACCAGGCTGGACTTGAACTTAGAAATGCGCCTGCCTCTGCCTCTCGAGTGCTGGGATTAAAGGTGTGTGCCACCACCACCCGGCTTATTTTTTTTTTTTATACGTTATCTTTTTAACTTGATACAAACAGTATTTTAAAGGAAGGCACTTGTCTAATGATTAAAGTTAATCATCTCTGAATTTTAAGAGCTGATTATAGAAGGAATCATCACTTAAAATTAATTATACCTTCAAGCAATAGGAACCATGTTGAAGAACCAGAATTGGGATAAGGAGAAAGGAGACAATATCTTGACCAGAATTATAATTGTATCTATATATCTATCTATATAGATATCTGTAAATCTATATAGATAGATATATAGATATGTGTGTGTTTCCTTAAAAATAGACTTAAACATTAGAATGAAATATAAAGTGACTGGACTGTATAAAAAGATTTTAAAAATATATAAACCTTCATGAAAATTGTCTGAAAGAAAGATCTAGTACCATTAGCCATCTCTGTTTTATTTTTGTGGTTATATTGATTAAATGTATTCTTTTTTGTCCTTTGTTTTTATTTTTTCCTTAAAATTTAATTTTGCTATGAGGCAAAAGGAGGAAAAGAGAAGAAAGCTGAGCCATGTTAACAACTTTAGTAACATGAGCACATACTTATAACCCAAATTGTTACTAAGTACACTGTGTAAAATCAAAGCAGAAACATAATCACGTGTAGACAGTGTATCTATCGGTATCTATCTATCTATCAATCTATCTACCTAGTCATATATGACATATATTTATTTATAAAGCACATTTTAAATGTATTTTTTCATTGAGATTATACTACTCATAATCCTCATTCTGAAAGGAAAATAACATAGAGACCTTTATTAAGTATACATGTGTATTAATTTATATACAGTTTGGGCTTAGCAATATTTTGTGTTTAATAGCTTTATGTTAAATATAACTTGGAAAAGAAAATCATATAAATTTTATGTTACATAATATGTAGGTGAGATAAATTCTGTGTGTGTATATATATATATATATATATATATATATATATATATATATATATATTATAGCTTAGTGAAATCTTTATCTTGATACTCTCAAATGAATTGTTGCTATAAACTAACAATTAGCATTCTAAGGTTTCATTAAACATTAATATACCCAAAGATATAATTTTAATAGGTTAATGATGTTTATAGTATCTAAATTTATAAGGAAATATGTATTTATAAGTCCTTTTAATATACTATCACAATATTCATATTTATACATTTGCTTGTGTATTCTAATAAGGCATGTCAAAATTTTTTAAACACACAACAAAATGAATAAAAAAACTAGTTGTCCATACTTTTTTGAAGTTTTTTTTACATAAACAACAAATGAAAATGATGACAAGAGACAACCAGCCACCTTCCTGACAACCGGCCACCTTCCTGGTGAGTGCACAGGGATCTGCCAGCCCGAGAGGTTTGTGCCTCAGGCCCCGGGTCTCCTTGGCTCCAGGACTCCGCGGAGGGCAGGCTGCACGGGTGAAGGTGTGGAATACAGAGGCCAGCCGTTTCTGGGAAAGGCGAGAGCCAGAGAACTTCTGAGGCGGCGCCATCTTCGGCTCCAGACAACCGGCCACCTTCCTGGCCAAAGCAACACAGCTTCTGGGAAAGATCCTGTTTTGGGCCTTCATCTTCAGCCAGGAGGAGGTCCAAACACCAGGTAACTGTGCACCTTCCCTGAAAGAGGAGATCTTGCCTGCAGAAACTGCTCTGACCACTGAAACTCAGAGGAGAGAGCTAGTCTCCCACGTCTGCTGATAGAGGGTAACAAAATCAACAGAGGAACAATCTCTAAACAAAGACAACTATAACAACTAACTCCAGAGATTGCCAGATGGCGAAAGGTAAACGTAAGAATCCTACTAACAGGAACCAAGACCACTCACCATCATCAGAACCCGGCACTCCCACTTCGCCCACACTAGGAAATCCTAACACACCTGAAAAGGTAGACATGGATTTAAAAGCATTTCTAATGATGATGGTAGATGACATAAAGAAGGAATTTAATAACTCACTTAAAGAAATACATGAGAACACTGCTAAACAGTTACAAGTCCTTAAATAAAAACAGGAAAACACAACCAAACAGGTGATAGAAATGAACAAAACCATACTAGACCTAAAAAGGGAAGTAGACACAATAAAGAAAACCCAAAGTGAGGCAACGCTGGAGATAGAAACCCTAGGAAAGAAATCTGGAACCATAGATGCGAGCATCAGAAACAGAATACAAGAGATGGAAGAGAGAATCTAAGGTGCAGAAGATTCCATAGAGAACATCGGCACAACAATCAAAGAAAATGGAAAATGCAAAAAGATCCTAACTCAAAACATCCAGGAAATCCAGGACACAATGAGAAGACCAAACCTACGCATAATAGGAGTGGATGAGAATGAAGATTTTCAACTCAAAGGACCAGCAAACATCTTCAACAAAATTATTGAAGAAAACTTCCCAAATCTAAAGAAAGAGATGCCCATGAACATACAAGAAGCCTACAGAACTCCAAATAGAGTGGACCAGAAAAGAAATTCCTCCCGACACATAATAATCAGAACATCAAATGCACTAAATAAAGATAGAATACTAAAAGCAGTAAGGGAAAAAGGTCAAGTAACATATAAAGGCAAGCCTATCAGAATTACACCAGATTTTTCACCAGAGACTATGAAAGCCAGAAGAACCTGGACAGATGTTATACAGACACTAAGAGAACACAAAATCCAGCCCAGACTACTATACCCAGCCAAACTCTCAATTACCATAGATGGAGAAACCAAAGTATTCCACGACAAAACTAAATTCACCCATTATCTCTCCACGAATCCAGCCCTTCAAAGGATAATAACAGAAAAAAACCAATACAAGGACGGGAACCACACCCTAGAAAAAACAAGAAGATAATCCCTCAACAAAACTAAAAGAAGACAACCACAAGAACAGAATGCCAACTTTAACAACACAAATAACAGGAAGCAACAATTACTTTTCCTTAATATCTCTTAATATCAATGGTCTCAACTCCCCAATAAAAAGACATAGACTAACAGACTGGCTACACAAACAGGACCCAACATTCTGCTGCTTACAGGAAACCCATCTCAGGGAAAAAGACAGACACTACCTCAGAGTGAAAGTCTGGAAAACAATTTTCCAAGCAAATGGTCTGAAGAAACAGGCTGGAGTAGCCATTCTAATATCGGATAAAATCGACTTCCAACCCAAAGTTATCAAAAAAGACAAGGAGGGACACTTCATACTCATCAAAGGTAAAATCCTCCAAGAGGAACTCTCAATTCTGAATATCTACGCTACAAATGCAAGGGCAGCCACATTCATTAAAGACACCTTAGTAAAGCTCAAAGCACACATTGCACCTCACACAATAATAATGGGAGACTTCAAAACACCACTTTCATCAATGGACAGATCGTGTAAACAGAAACTAAACAGGGACACAGTGAAACTAACAGAAGTTATGAAACAAATGGACCTGACAGATATCTACAGAACATTTTATCCTAAAAACAAAAGGATATACCTTCTTCTCAGCACCTCACGGGACCTTCTCCAAAATTGACCATATAATTGGTCACAAAACAGGCCTCAACAGATACAAAAATATTGAAATTGTCCCATGTATCTTATCAGACCACCATGGCCTAAGACTGATCTTCAATAACAACATAAATAATGGAAAGCCAACATTCACGTGGAAACTGAACAACACTCTTCTCAATGATACCTTGGTCAAGGAAGGAATAAAGAAAGAAATTAAAGACTTTTTAGAGTTTAATGAAAATGAAGCCACAACGTACCCAAACCTATGGGACACAATGAAAGCATTTCTAAGAGGGAAACTCATAGCTCTGAGTGCCTCCAAGAAGAAACGGGAGAGAGCACATACTAGCATCTTGACAATACATCTAAAAGCTCTAAAAAAAAAGGAAGCAAATTCACCCAAGAGGAGTAGACGGCAGGAAATAATCAAACTCAGGGGTGAAATTAACCAAGTGGAAACAAGAAGAACTATTCAAAGAATTAACCAAACGAGGAGTTGGTTCTTTGAGAAAACCAACAAGATAGATAAACCCTTAGCTAGACTCACTAAAGGGCACAGGGACAAAATCCTAATTAACAAAATCAGAAATGAAAAGGGAGACATAACAACAGTTCCTGAAGAAATCCAAAACACCATCAGATCCTTCTACAAAAGGCTATACTCAACAAAACTGGAAAACCTGGACGAAATGGACAAATTTCTGGAAAGACACCAGGAACCAAAGTTGAATCAGGATCAAGTTGACCATCTAAACAGTCCCATATCCCCTAAAGAAATAGAAGCAGTTATTAATAGTCTCCCAGCCAAAAAAGGCCCAGGACCAGACGGGTTTAGTGCAGAGTTCTATCAAACCTTCAAAGAAGATCTAATTCCAGTTCTGCACAAACTATTTCACAAAATAGAAGTAGAAGGTACTCTACCCAACTCATTTTATGAAGCCACTATTACTCTGATACCTAAACCACAGAAAGACCCAACAAAGATAGAGAACTTCAGACCAATTTCTCTTATGAATATCGATGCAAAAATCCTCAATAAAATTCTCGCTAACCGAATCCAAGAACACATTAAAGCAATCATCCATCCTAACCAAGTAGGTTTTATTCCAGGGATGCAGGGATGGTTTAATATACGAAAATCCATCAATGTAATCCATTATATAAACAAACTCAAAGACAAAAACCACATGATCATCTCGTTAGATGCAGAAAAAGTATTTGACAAGATCCAACACCCATTCATGATAAAAGTATTGGAAAGATCAGGAATTCAAGGCCCATACCTAAACATGATAAAAGCAATCTACAGCAAACCAGTAGCCAACATTAAAGTAAATGGAGAGAAGCTGGAAGCAATCCCACTAAAATCAGGAACTAGACAAGGCTGCCCACTTTCTCCCTACCTTTTCAACATAGTACTTGAAGTATTAGCCAGAGCAATTCGACAACAAAAGGAGATCAAGGGGATACAAATTGGAAAAGAGGAACTCAAAATATCACTTTTTGCAGATGATATGATAGTATATATAAGTGACCCTAAAAATTCCACCAGAGAACTCCTAAACCTGATAAACAGCTTCGGTGAAGTAGCTGGATATAAAATAAACTCAAACAAGTCAATGGCCTTTCTCTATACAAAGAATAAACAGGCTGAGAAAGAAATTAGGGAAACAACACCCTTCTCAATAGTCACAAATAATATAAAATATCTTGGCGTGACTCTAACTAAGGAAGTGAAAGATCTGTATGATAAAAACTTCAAATCTCTGAAGAAAGAAATTAAAGAAGTTCTCAGAAGATGGAAAGATCTCCCATGCTCGTGGATTGGCAGGATCAACATTGTAAAAATGGCTATCTTGCCAAAAGCAATCTACAGATTCAATGCAATCCCCATCAAAATTCCAACTCAATTCTTCAACGAATTAGAAGGAGCAATTTGCAAATTCATCTGGAATAACAAAAAACCTAGGATAGCAAAAACTCTTCTCAAGGATAAAAGAACCTCTGGTGGAATCACCATGCCTGACCTAAAGCTTTACTACAGAGCAATTGTGATAAAAACTGCATGGTACTGGTATAGAGACAGACAAGTAGACCAATGGAATAGAATTGAAGACCCAGAAATGAACCCACACACCTATGGTCACTTGATCTTCGACAAGGGAGCTAAAACCATCCAGTGGAAGAAAGACAGCATTTTCAACAATTGGTGCTGGCACAACTGGTTGTTATCGTGTAGAAGAATGCGAATTGATCCATACTTATCTCCTTGTACTAAGGTCAAATCTAAGTGGATCAAGGAACTTCACATAAAACCAGAGACACTGAAACTTATAGAGGAGAAAGTGGGGGAAAGCCTTGAAGATATGGGCACAGGGGAAAAATTCCTGAACAGAATAGCAATGGCTTGTACTGTAAGATCGAGAATTGACAAATGGGACCTAATGAAACTCCTAAGTTTCTGCAAGGCAAAAGACACCGTCAGTAAGACAAAAAGACCACCAACAGATTGGGAAAGGATCTTTACCTATCCTAAATCAGATAGGGGACTAATATCCAACATATATAAAGAACTCAAGAAGGTGGACTTCAGAAAATCAAATAACCCCATTAAAAAATGGGGCTCAGAACTGAACAAAGAATTCTCACCTGAGGAATACCGAATGGCAGAGAAACACCTGAAAAAAATGTTCAACATCCTTAATCATCAGGGAAATGCAAGTCAAAACAACCCTGAGATTCCACCTCACACCAGTCAGAATGGCTAAGATCAAAAATTCATGTGACAGCAGATGCTGGCGTGGATGTGGAGAAAGAGGAACACTCCTCCATTGTTGGTGGGATTGCAGGCTTGTTAAACCACTCTGGAAATCAGTCTGGCGGTTCCTCAGAAAATTGGACATAGTACTACCGGAGCATCCAGCAATACCTCTCCTGGGCATATATCCAGAAGATGCCCCAACGGGTAAGAAGGACACATGCTCCACTATGTTCATAGCAGCCTTATTTATAATAGCCAGAAGCTGGAAAGAACCCAGATGCCCCTCAACAGAGGAATGGATACAGAAAATGTGGTACATCTACACAATGGAGTACTACTCAGCTATTAAAAAGAATGAATTTATGAAATTCCTAGCCAAATGGATGGACCTGGAGGGCATCATCCTGAGTGAGGTAACCCAATCACAAAGGAACTCACACAACATGTACTCACTGATAAGTGGATATTAGCCCCAAACCTAGGATACCCAAGATATAAGATACAATTTGCTAAACAAATGAAACTCAGGAAGAATGAAGACTGAAGTGTGGACACTATGCCCGTCCTTAGAATTGGGAACAAAACACCCATGGAAGGAGTTACAGAGACAAAGTTTGGAGCTGAGATGAAAGGATGGACCATGTCGAGACTGCCATATCCAGGGATCCACCCCATAATCAGCCTCCAAACGCTGACACCATTGCATACACTAGCAAGATTTTATTGAAAGGACCCAGATGTAGCTGTCTCTTGTGAGACTATGCCGGGACCTAGTAAACACAGAAGTGGATGCTCACAGTCAGCTAATGGTTGGATCACAGGGCTCCCAATGGAGGAGCTAGAGAAAGTAGCCAAGGAGCTAAAGGAATCTGCAACCCTATAGGTGGAACAACATTATGAACTAACCAGTACCCCGGAGCTCTTGACTCTAGCTGCATATGTATCAAAAGATGGCCTAGTCGGCCATCACTGGAAAGAGAGGCCCATTGGACTTGCAAACTTTATATGCCCCAGTACAGGGGAACGCCAGGGCCAAAAAGGGGGAGTGGGTGGGTAGGGGAGTGGGGGTGGGTGGGTGTGGGGGACTTTTGGTATAGCATTGGAAATGTAAATGAGCTAAGTACCTAATAAAAAATGGAAAAAAAAGAAAATGATGAAAAACAAACACACTAAAACAATTATTAGAGGTACACATGACATGTTATATGAATTCTAGGTGCACCCATTTGTTGGTGGGGGTCAGGGAGTAGGTAGATATTTTATATGGCTATCTCTTTAAGAAAGGCTTAGTAGCACAAAAGATCAAAAGGTGAAATTTATCACATAGAATTAAGATTATTCTCTCTCTCTCTGTCACTCTCTCTCTCCCTCTCTCTCTCTAGCTAAATGATTGAGGGTAAAGTACTTTTCTACCATGTCTCAGGCTGTTTTCTAGATAGTAATGTAGGTAATGTAAGGGCTAAAGTTAGGTTTTAAGTTGAAATTACTGTGCTTAAGAGATTTATAAAACAAAAACGCCTCTGTTCTGTAAGCCCCACTTGCCCAAGGACAGATAACTCCCGGGAATTCTGAGGCCTGTTGTTCATGTAAGATAACAGCCATATATTTTTTTTTTACTTCGTATACAAGCTTGGTTGTCCCAGTGGCACAGGATGTGTGCTTTGCTCACACATAGGCCGGGTGGTCAGTAGGCAGGAAGTATTGCAGGATGTATGCTTGCCTCTGATTAGACGAAGGTGGAGAGTATATAACCTTGAGAGTTTTGCCTTTTATAGGCCTCTGACAAATGTAATGTGATGGCTTACTCTGGGAATTCTAGATAAGGACCTGGCCAGTGTCCATTGTTCTGGCCAGGGTTTAATAAAACTTGCTTTAAATTTGGCTTAAAAAATTGTGGTAGTGATCTTACTCTCACCTGGTAGGATTAACACTAAGAAACTGGCATTGGATATGCAGAACTGTTTTAATGGTATTCACCAGAAAAACCATATGTTGTGGTGCATGACCCAGGAAGAGAGTATGGAAAAGTTTAGGAATTACATATTTCTGGATTTCTGGGGATACAGGAATATGTAGCTAGGCTTTTGGCTACTTTCTGTAGAGGAATTTTAATCCAGCAACATGGCTACTTTGGCAAGGGATCACATACAAAGACCTTCTAGGTCTATGTGATCCAGCTGGAATCCAGACACAATTTGCATCACAGTATGATCTGGCTGTAATACAGACATGCTCTTAGTGCACACCTTGAATCCCTAACAACATAGGTAGGGTTAGTTTGTAAAATGAAGCAGCTATGATTGAATATTAAGTCAGTGGAGAGGAGTGAAGTAGGGTTGAGTTCATGGCAGTTCAGATGGTGGTAGGTTCAGTTCATGAAATTCAGAGGCAGGCTTTACCAGAACAGTTCTACAGAGACAGTTTGCAGAGAAAACAAGCTAGACACAGATGAAGACGGAAGATTAGAACAGATTGCTAGAGTTAGTTTGAAGACAAGTGAAATAATTCGATGAGAAGCCAGATTGAATCAGTCAGCTTGGAGAGGAGTTTTGAGCCAGAACAGTTGAGTTGAACCCGCCATCCAGAGTTAGAACTGCAAAGGGTGAGCTTATTCAGCAGTAAGCATATGAGATGACAATTACAGGAGGAAAATAAAAGTTACTTTTACAACTTTGTGGGTTTTCCTTTCTTTTACCCCTTTCCACTCCCTTACTTCTTCCCTTTAAATCCCCTAACACCAGGTAGGAAAGGAAGGATAGAGGGGGGAGAGAGAAAGAAATCCCCAAAGAAACTTAAGGGTAAGGAAGGGGGCAATGATATCATTAGATTATTTTGTACTGATTAGGGGCTTTCAGTTCTTTGGGCCAAGTTTGAACTTGACTGTCAGGATATCAAATTTCTTCTTTTTGTCTCTTTGTACAAGACTGCTTGACAAATTAAAACAAACAGCATCCAATCAGCCAATAGGTCCTCCACTCTTGGGACCCTAGCATTTATATATTCTCTGAAAATTACCAGAACTCCAAACATCACACAGTAGCATAAACTATCTGCAGGTAGCAAAACCACACCCCTGTCAGAACAAGGCAAATCATAGTCACCTGCTGTGAAGCAGGCCCATATTCCACACCTGGGATTAAAATTAAAACATATTTCCATAATATTTCTGTGTTTTCCAAAATAACCAACGTTCTTGCTACAGGGCTGCTTCAGATTGTCCACAATAGCTGACTATGACTAACAGTGTGACATGTAGAATTCTGGCGACTTTCAGAGGATGTATAAATGCTAGGACCCTGAGAGGTGGATTAGGTTGTTGTTTGGTTGCTGTTGATTGCTGTTGGTTGTGGTTTGTTAAGAAGTACGCAAAGAAGAATCCACAAGCACTGATTAGATATCCTGATGGTGAAGATCAAGCTTGTCCCAAGGAACTTGATGTCCCTAATCAGCAGGAAGGATTCTAACTATAATGTCACCCCCTTTCCCCCCCCCCCGCTATCTTTCCCCCCTCATAGTTAGTGTTAGAGGATTGAAAGGGTGGGAGAAGGGGGTAGAGAAAGGTGAAGAAAGAATAACCCACAATGTATCAAAACATTGGCTCCAAGTGGCACTCAAACATTTAGTGGGTTTCTGATCAGAAAAACAGAAACAAAAGGACAGAGAACCCACGTTAAACAGGATGATCATACATGACAGACAGGGAAACTCCCTAACAGTGAGTTAGGATGGGTCTCAGTATAAATTGCAGAAATGTTGGCGAGGGTACATGGGGTACGTGGATCTTCCCTCACTTGGTTATCCCTAACAGTCTAAGGAGTTCCCCTAAGTGCCAGGGACCTGCACTGAAGCCAAACTGAGATTTTTTTTTTGGCTTTAAGGCTAAAAGGAATTTAAGGACTAATTTGTATAATAAAGACAATGTACCCATGAGAGTTACATAAAGAAGCAAGGTCAGAGAAAGAGATAAATAGGGAGTTATTATAGCATTTCACTTTAATTTTGATTAATTTAAACTTTTTATTTTAGCATCTCCTTTGAACTCATGTGTAGGGTTTTTAGAGCTCTTTATTATTATGAATTGCCAATTTTACTATTCTTTCCAAGTTATTTTATATTTTAATTAAAGCATCTCGCCTATTTGTGATTTGTAAAAATTTTGTTACCTAGTTTTTTGTTAAACTCAAAACAAAACAACAACAGTTAAAAAAAAAAAGCAGTTTGGAATTAGTGAGTGTTCCTCATTGAGGGAAAGCCAGATTATCTTTAGTTGTATCTCCCCATTCTGTCCCAAATACTTGCAAGTTGAAAGTCAGTAATTATCACATATAAAGCCAGCTTAACTCCACATGGTAGTTTATCTCCAGATGCCTCTATTTGAAAACCTTGTTCCCCATTGTTTCCATTTATAAAAACTTGTCTATCTATGCTAGGTAGGTAGGGTGTGTGTGTGTCAGGTTGGGTTGATGTGCTGCCCTTGGCATCAACTCTCTCAGTTTTCACTCTCACCCTGGCTTCTCTCACTGGGTCTTGGGGAGTTATGTTGTATGTTTATCCAACCCTGAGTGCATGCAAGACCTTGGGGGAACAATCTCTCATGTATCTTCACTAGAGAGCAAATAAAGTTCCTTCTGAGCCAGGAATGGGTTGTTTGTTGTGATCAGAGGAACCTGCCATGGGTGTTTGTTTCCCTTGCTCCCTCTACTCTTTGGCATCCTTATGATCAGGTACTGAAGACCGTCTATAACCTCTCAGCTCCTTTCCATGAAATCAGTACATTTCTTTCTTATGACATTTCTTTTTTTTTTTATTTTATTTTATTTTATTTTATTTTTCCATTTTTTATTAGGTATTTAACTCATTTACATTTCCAATGCTATACCAAAAGTCCCCCATATCCACCCACCCCCACTCCCCTGCCCACCCACTCCCCCTTTTTGGCCCTGGTATTCCCCTGTACTGGGGCATATAAAGTTTGCAAGTCCAATGGGCCTCTCTTTCCAGTGATGGCCGACTAGGCCATCTTTTGATATATATGCAGCTAGAGTCAAGAGCTCCGGGGTACTGGTTAGCTCATAATGTTGTTCCACCTATAGGGTTGCAGATCCCTTTAGCTCCTTGGCTACTTTCTCTAGCTCCTCCATTGGGAGCCCTATGATCCATCCATTAGCTGACTGTGAGCATCCACTTCTGTGTTTGCTGGGCCCCGGCATAGTCTCACAAGAGACAGCTACATCTGGGTCCTTTCAATAAAATCTTGCTAGTGTATGCAATGGTGTCAGCGTTTGGATGCTGATTATGGGGTGGATCCCTGGCTATGGCAGTCTCTACATGGTCCATCCTTTCATCTCAGCTCCAAACTCCGTCTCTGTAACTCCTTCCATGGGTGTTTTGTTCCCAAATCTAAGGAGGGGCATAGTGTCCACACTTCAGTCTTCATTCTCCTTGAGTTTCATGTGTTTAGCAAATTATATCTTATATCTTGGGTATCCTAGGTTTGGGGCTAATATCCACTTATCAGTGAATACATATTGTGTGAGTTTCTTTGTGAATGTGTTACCTCACTCAGGATGATGCCCTCCAGGTCCATCCATTTGGCTAGGAATTTCATAAATTCATTCTTTTTAATAGCTGAGTAGTACTCCATTGTGTAGATGTACCACATTTTCTGTATCCATTCCTCTGTTGAGGGGCATCTAGGTTCTTTCCAGCTTCTGGCTATTATAAATAAGGCTGCTATGAACATAGTGGAGCATGTGTCCTTCTTACCTGTTGGGGCATCTTCTGGATATATGCCCAGGAGAGGTATTGCTGGATCCTCCGGTAGTACTATGTCCAGTTTTCTGAGGAACCGCCAGACTGATTTCCAGAGTGGTTGTACAAGCCTGCACTCCCACCAACAATGGAGGAGTGTTCCTCTTTCTCCACATCCACGCCAGCATCTGCTGTCACCTGAATTTTTGATCTTAGCCATTCTGACTGGTGTGAGGTGGAATCTCAGGGTTGTTTTGATTTGCATTTCCCTGATGATTAAGGATGTTGAACATTTTTTCAAGTGCTTCTCTGCCATTCGGTATTCCTCAGGTGAGAATTCTTTGTTCAGTTCTGAGCCCCATTTTTTAATGGGGTTATTTGATTTTCTGAAGTCCACCTTCTTGAGTTCTTTATATATGTTGGATATTAGTCCCCTATCTGATTTAGGATAGGTAAAGATCCTTTCCCAATCTGTTGGTGGTCTTTTTGTCTTACTGACGGTGTCTTTTGCCTTGCAGAAACTTAGGAGTTTCATTAGGTCCCATTTGTCGATTCTCGATCTTACAGCACAAGCCATTGCTGTTCTGTTCAGGAATTTTTCCCCTGTGCCCATATCTTCAAGGCTTTTCCCCACTTTCTCCTCTATAAGTTTCAGTGTCTCTGGTTTTATGTGAAGTTCCTTGATCCACTTAGATTTGACCTTAGTACAAGGAGATAAGTATGGATCGATTCGCATTCTTCTACACGATAACAACCAATTGTGCCAGCACCAATTGTTGAAAATGCTGTCTTTCTTCCACTGGATGGTTTTAGCTCCCTTGTCGAAGATCAAGTGACCATAGGTGTGTGGGTTCATTTCTGGATCTTCAATTCTATTCCATTGGTCTACTTGTCTGTCTCTATACCAGTACCATGCAGTTTTTATCACAATTGCTCTGTAGTAAAGCTTTAGGTCTGGCATGGTGATTCCGCCAGAAGTTCTTTTATCCTTGAGAAGACTTTTTGCTATCCTAGGTTTTTTGTTATTCCAGACAAATTTGCAAATTGCTCCTTCCAATTCGTTGAAGAATTGAGTTGGAATTTTGATGGGGATTGCATTGAATCTGTAGATTGCTTTTGGCAAGATAGTCATTTTTACAATGTTGATCCTGCCAATCCATGAGCATGGGAGATCTTTCCATCTTCTGAGATCTTCTTTAATTTCTTTCTTCAGAGATTTGAAGTTTTTATCATACAGATCTTTCACCTCCTTAGTTAGAGTCACGCCAAGATATTTTATATTATTTGTGACTATTGAGAAGGGTGTTGTTTCCCTAATTTCTTTCTCAGCCTGTTTATTCTTTGTATAGAGAAAGGCCATTGACTTGTTTGAGTTTATTTTATATCCAGCTACTTCACCGAAGCTGTTTATCAGGTTTAGGAGTTCTCTGGTAGAATTTTTAGGGTCACTTATATATACTATCATATCATCTGCAAAAAGTGATATTTTGACTTCCTCTTTTCCAATTTGTATCCCCTTGATCTCCTTTTGTTGTCGAATTGCTCTGGCTAATACTTCAAGTACTATGTTGAAAAGGTAGGGAGAAAGTGGGCAGCCTTGTCTAGTCCCTGATTTTAGTGGGATTGCTTCCAGCTTCTCTCCATTTACTTTGATGTTGGCTACTGGTTTGCTGTAGATTGCTTTTATCATGTTTAGGTATGGGCCTTGAATTCCTGATCTTTCCAAAACTTTTATCATGAATGGGTGTTGGATCTTGTCAAATGCTTTTTCTGCATCTAACGAGATGATCATGTGGTTTTTGTCTTTGAGTTTGTTTATATAATGGATTACATTGATGGATTTTCGTATATTAAACCATCCCTGCATCCCTGGAATAAAACCTACTTGGTCAGGATGGATGATTGCTTTAATGTGTTCTTGGATTCGGTTAGCGAGAATTTTATTGAGGATTTTTGCATCGATATTCATAAGAGAAATTGGTCTGAAGTTCTCTATCTTTGTTGGATCTTTCTGTGGTTTAGGTATCAGAGTAATAGTGGCTTCATAAAATGAGTTGGGTAGAGTACCTTCTACTTCTATTTTGTGAAATAGTTTGTGAAGAATTGGAATTAGATCTTCTTTGAAGGTCTAATAGAACTCTGCACTAAACCCATCTGGTCCTGGGCTTTTTTTGGTTGGGAGACTATTAATAACTGCTTCTATTTCTTTAGGTGATATGGGACTGTTTAGATGGTCAACTTGATCCTGATTCAACTTTGGTACCTGGTATCTGTCCAGAAATTTGTCCATTTCGTCCAGGTTTTCCAGTTTTGTTGAGTATAGCCTTTTGTAGAAGGATCTGATGGTGTTTTGGATTTCTTCAGGATCTGTTGTTATGTCTCCCTTTTCATTTCTGATTTTGTTAATTAGGATTTTGTCCCTGTGCCCTTTAGTGAGTCTAGCTAAGGGTTTATCTATCTTGTTGATTTTCTCAAAGAACCAACTCCTCGTTTGGTTAATTCTTTGAATAGTTCTTCTTGTTTCCACTTGGTTGATTTCACCCCTGAGTTTGATTATTTCCTGCCGTCTACTCCTCTTGGGTGAATTTGCTTCCTTTTTTTCTAGGGCTTTTAGATGTGTTGTCAAGCTGCTAGTATGTGCTGTCTCCCGTTTCTTCTTGGAGGCACTCAGCGCTATGAGTTTCCCTCTTAGAAATGCTTTCATTGTGTCCCATAGGTTTGGGTACGTTGTGGCTTCATTTTCATTAAACTCTAAAAAGTCTTTAATTTCTTTCTTTATTCCTTCCTTGACCAAGGTATCATTGAGAAGAGTGTTATTCAGTTTCCACGTGAATGTTGGCTTTCCATTATTTATGTTGTTATTGAAGATCAGTCTTAGGCCATGGTGGTCTCATAGGATACATGGGACAATTTCAATATTTTTGTATCTATTGAGGCCTGTTTTGTGACCAATTATATGGTCAATTTTGGAGAAGGTCCCGTGAGGTGCTGAGAAGAAGGTATATCCTTTTGTTTTAGGATAAAATGTTCTGTAGATATCTGTCAGGTCCATTTGTTTCATAACTTCTGTTAGTTTCACTGTGTCCCTGTTTAGTTTCTGTTTCCACGATCTGTCCTTTGAAGAAAGTGGTGTGTTGAAGTCTCCCACTATTATTGTGTGAGGTGCAATGTATGCTTTGAGCTTTACTAAAGTGTCTCTAATGAATGTGGCTGCCCTTGCATTTGGTGCGTAGATATTCAGAATTGAGAGTTCCTCTTGGAGGATTTTACCTTTGATGAGTATGAAGTGTCCCTCCTTGTCTTTTTTGATAACTTTGGGTTGGAAGTCGATTTTATCCGATATTAAAATGGCTACTCCAGCTTGTTTCTTCAGTCCATTTGCTTGGAAAATTGTTTTCCAGCCTTTCACTCTGAGGTAGTGTCTGTCTTTTTCCCTGAGATGGGTTTCCTGTAAGCAGCAGAATGTTGGGTCCTGTTTGTGTAGCCAGTCTGTTAGTCTATGTCTTTTTATTGGGGAATTGAGTCCATTGATATTAAGAGATATTAAGGAAAAGTAATTGTTGCTCCCTTTTATTTTTGTTGTTAGAGTTGGCATTCTGTTCTTGTGGCTGTCTTCTTTTTGGTTTGTTGAATGATTACTTTCTTGGTTGTTCTAGGGCGTGATTTCCGTCCTTGTATTGCTTCTTTTCTGTTATTATCCTTTGAAGGGCTGGATTCGTGGAAAGATATTGTGTGAACTTGGTTTTGTCGTGGAATACTTTGGTTTCTCCATCTATGGTAATTGAGAGTTTGGCCGGGTATAGTAGCCTGGGCTGGCATTTGTGTTCTCTTAGTGTCTGTATAACATCTGTCCAGGCTCTTCTGGCTTTCATAGTCTCTGGTGAAAAGTCTGGTGTAATTCTGATAGGCCTTCCTTTATATGTTACTTGACCTTTCTCCCTTACTGCTTTTAATATTCTATCTTTATTTAGTGCATTTGTTGTTCTGATTATTATGTGTCGGGAGGAATTTCTTTTCTGGTCCAGTCTATTTGGAGTTCTGTATGCTTCTTGTATGATCATGGGCATCTCTTTTTTTATGTTTGGGAAGTTTTCTTCTATTATTTTGTTGAAGATATTAGCTGGCCCTTTAAGTTGAAAATCTTCATTCTCATCAATTCCTATTATCCGTAGGTTTGGTCTTCTCATTGTGTCCTGGATTACCTGGATGTTTTGAGTTAGGATCCTTTTGCATTTTGTATTTTCTTTGACTGTTGTGTCGATGTTCTCTATGGAATCTTCTGCACCTGAGATTCTCTCTTCCATTTCTTGTATTCTGTTGCTGATGCTCGCATCTATGTTTCCAGATCTCTTTCCTAGGGTTTCTATCTCCAGCGTTGCCTCGCTTTGGGTTTTCTTTATTGTGTCTACTTCCCCTTTTAGTTCTAGTATGGTTTTGTTCCTTTCCATCACCTGTTTGGCTGTGTTTTCCTGCTTTTCTTTAAGAGCCTGTAACTCTTTAGCAGTGCTCTCCTGTAAATCTTTAAGTGACTTATGAAAGTCCTTCTTGATGTCCTCTATCATCATCATGAGAAATGTTTTTAAATCTGGGTCTAGATTTTCGGTTGTGTTGGGGTGCCCAGGACTAGGTGGGGTGGGAGTGCTGCGTTCTGATGATGGTGAGTGGTCTTGATTTCTGTTAGTAGGATTCTTACGTTTGCCTTTCGCCATCTGGTAATCTCTGAAGCTAGCTGTTTTAGTTGTCACTGTTAAGAGCTTGTTCTTCAGGTGACTCTGTTAGCCTCTATGAGCAGACCTGGAGGGTAGCACTCTCCTTAGTTTCAGTGGGCAGAGTATTCTCTGCAGGCAAGCTCTCTTCTTGCAAGGCAGGTACCCAGATATCTGGTGTTCGAACCAGACTCCTGGCAGAAGTTGTGTTCCACTCACTAGAGGTCTTAGGATCACGTGTGGAATCCTGTGTGGGCCCTTGCGGGTGTCAAGCGACTCAGCTGGCAAGGTAGCCGGGGCTCGAGTGGAGTGGAAGGGACTTGTGCCCCAGATCAGGCCCGGGTAGCCTGCTTCCCTATGTACCGCAGTCTCAAGTTCCGCGCGATTGGATTGGGGCAGGCACTGTGATCCACTCACCAGAGGTCTTAGGGTCCCGTGGGGAGTCCCGTGTGGGCCCTTGCGGGTGTTGGGCAAGACTCTGCTGGCAAGGTAGCCCGGGGCTCGAGTCTCGAGTCGAGCGGAAGGGACTTGTGCCCCAGATCAGGCCCGGGTAGCCTGCTTCCCTATGTACCGCAGTCTCAAGTTCCGCGCGATTGGATTGGGGCAGGCACTGTGATCCACTCACCAGAGGTCTTAGGGTCCCGTGGGGAGTCCCGTGTGGACCCTTGCGGGTGTTGGGCAAGACTCTGCTGGCAAGGTAGCCCGGGGCTCGAGTCTCGAGTCGAGCGGAAGGGCTCTTATGACATTTCTAACATTTGATGTTACACCTGAGAAACAGAAAAATAAGCTAATAGGAATTGTCTTGCCAGTGCTTCTGTTTCTCACTCTTGCTAGGCTAACTGGAGTACTGACAGCCTCTCAGAGCATCTGCTTCTGCCCCCTTTCCATCTGATCTGATTCTCTGCCTAGGATATCTCATCCTTCTGGGCTTCTTTCTGATGGCCCCACACTTCCTTCTGGCTTCATCTTTCTCTGAGGCTTTAACATAGAAAACTCCACCTCTAGCAATTTGCTGTTAGCCTTTGAGAACCCTACCCATTTCAGACTTATACTCTGAATATTTCCTCTTGGACAGTTTTGCTCTGTTGGCCTCCAGGCTTCCCCAGTTTCACCCCTTCCTATATCTGGTATATCTGCTCTGCCTTTCCTGGGTCTGTCTAAATCTATCACCTCTTTAAACAATACTGGATCAGTTTCTGGGCTCTCCCCAGATGTACTGGTATTTCAGAATGCTGATCTGTTAGCCCTGGTTCTCAAAATCTCAAAGGCAAATATGGTCCTCAGTGATATTTGGTCTTTTCTTTCCCCTTCCCCTCAGGATTGCTAAATCCATTAGCCCTCCGCCCTCTCCCAAACTATTTTTTTTTCTTTTTTGGTCTAGGGTCCTCCTAACTAAAATGTGTTTACAATTCTTCTTGTACCCAAGGAGCTGAAGGAGTTAGCAGCCCCATAGGAGGAACAACAATGTGAACTAACCAATACCTCCAGAACTCCCTGGGACTAAACCACCAACCAAAGAGTACACATGGAGGGACCCATGGCTCTTGCCGCATATGTAGCAGAGGATGGCCTAGTTGGTCATCAATGGGAGGAGAGGGCCTTGGTCCTGTGAAGGTTCTATGCCCCAGTGTAGGAATGCCAGGGCCAGGAAGCAGGACTGGGTGGGTTGAGGAGCAGGGGGAGGGGGGAGGGGCGTTTTCAGAGAGGAAACTAGGAAAGGGTAATGACATTTGAAATGTAAATAAAGAAAGTATCTAATTAAAAACAGGAAATAGGCTGGGCATGTATTTAAAAAAAAAAAGATAAGTGTTTCATTCCATCCCTTGATTTTAAACCCAGAAACTATTCTGCTTTGCAACCACCACCACCACCCTATCCACTACCTTCAGGACATGGTTTGTGTTCCTCCCACCAGCCAATTGGGTGTAGGGAGCATGGCTGCCTTTGAGAGTCAGTCTCAAGTCTCTCCAGAATGTTAAACCTGCCACTGTTCCCATCACTGTTTCCACTGCTTCTGCCCAGACTCATCAAGGATTGCCTTTTCTACAACAGTGAGTTCCCCTTTACCCTTTTATCCCCCACCCTAAAGCTGCACCCCTCTCTTCCATCTGCTCAAATCCCTGCACAGCTCTCAGCCACAAGTTCCAACAATTTGTACTTCAGCCAGTGTTATTTCAGGGTTGTTAAAATGTACGTGACTATCATACTTAATCATCTGTTGCTTGGCCAGCTTGTTATTTGAGCTGTTCTATGTATCTTGTCATTTTATGTGATAAAAAGTGATCTAAATGATAAGACTTATGACTGCTGCATAAAATATTTCATGCAGATAATACCATTCCTGTTATACTTAAGATATATACATTCTGACAAGTGCATATGCATGAGAATGTATACACATACCAAATATTTTAAAATTATATCATAAATGCATTTCTCTTACCTGTATTACAGACAAGAGTTTTGTGACACAATGCACAGGTTTCTTGCATATGAACTTTCATTTAAATATAATTATCTTATTCACATAAAAGTGTTTTCAGGATTTTTAAAACAAACCAAGTAAATATAAAAAGAAGTATGGCATTTGGAAAGTTGTATTAAAGGTAGGTGGATCCAGACCAGCCAGGGCTACAGGGTGTTATCCTGTCTCAAAAAAGGGAGGTATAATGATATAAATGCACGTTTGATTGGAAATATTCACCAGAAATACTTTTGTGATATAGGAGAAACAAAATTGATTTATTAAATTGATTAGTAGGTCAAAGGATTTACTAATAAACTGCTTAGGAATTATTAACTTACATAAAGTAGAGTTTAGCTATAGGAGCACTGCCTCCAATACAAGTGTAAGATAAGTAGCGTGCTGACCAGTCTTGTTAGAAATTGTAGGAAAGAAATTTTTGTACGGTAATTGAAGTTTAGGGTTGCTGAGAAACAGCTTCTGCTAATGTTTGTTCACCAAGATTGATTCCCAATTAAGCTCTATTTTCATAACACGAGGAGACAACCCTGACTCACAAACAGCCATTAGGCCCATTCCTACATAAAAGAACTTGCCTCTAATGAGCCACTAAAGTAGGCAGCACAGGATCACAACCGTCATTAAGTTTTGGTCTGCCATTAAAACTTCTGTGCTCTTATCAGGAAAAGCATAATTCTGTAGGTGGTCAAGATGAACCTGGGTAACAGCTATTCATAAAGAACAGCACTGATGTACTTAAAAATAATTCTGACATCATCTTTGCTTCATAAATTTCCTATCTACCCAAGTGGCCAGACTTGCAGTCTTCTGTCTCTGTTTGTTTGTTTGTTTAATTTTACTTATTCACTTTACATCCTGCTTACTGTCCTCTTCCTGGTCACCTCCCACAATTCTCTCCCCCATCCTCCCTCTACTTTTCCTCTGAGTGGGTGGACTCCCCTGGTATAATCCTCCCCCAGCCCCCGGCACATGAAGCCTCTGTGAGGCTAGGTGCATCCTCTCCCACTGAGGCCAGACAAGGCATCCCAGCTAAAAGAATATATCCCACAGACAGGCAATAGCTTTTGGTATAGCGCTTGCTCTAGTTGTTCGGAACCTACATGAAGACCAAGCTGCATATCTGTTACTTACGTGAGGGAGGCCTAGGTCCAGCTTGTGTTCTTTGGTTGGTAGTTCAGTCTCTGAGAGTCCCAAGGGTGCAGGTTAGTTGACTCTGTTGGTTTTCCTGTGGAGTTTCTAACCCCTTCGGGGCCTGTAATCCTTCCTCCTATTCTTCCATAAGAGTCCCCAAGCTCCATCTACTGTTTGGCTGTGTGTGTCTGAATCTGTCAGTGTCAGCTGCTGGGTGGAGCCTGTCAGTGAACAGCCATGCTAGGCTCTTGTCTGCAAGCATAACAGAATATCATTAATAGTGTCAGGGGTTGGTGCTTGCCCGTGGGATGGGTCTCAAGTTGGGCCAGTTATTGGTTGGGCATTCCCTCAGTCTCTGCTCCATCTCCCAGTCCCTGGATTCCTTGTAGACAGGACAAATATTGGGTTTAAAGTATTGTGGGTGGGTTGGGGTCCCTATCACTCCACTGGGGTT
This sequence comes from Mus musculus, assembly GCF_000001635.26. Classification (NCBI taxonomy): domain Eukaryota; kingdom Metazoa; phylum Chordata; class Mammalia; order Rodentia; family Muridae; genus Mus; species Mus musculus. The sequence continues at coordinate 95,295,073 of NC_000086.7, forward strand.
CTTGCCTGGCTACAGGAGGTGGCCTCTTCAAGTTTCAAATTCCCAATGCTTTGAGTTAGAGCTAAGGTCACCCCCATTGATTCTTGGGTGCCTCCCTTATCCCAGTCTGTCTCTTCCTGGAGATGCTCCCCAACTCCCCAGCCCCCCAACCCCATAAGATGCATATTTCCATTCATACTCATGGTTATCTCTCCTGTCCCACCCCATATCTGATCCTGAACTTCCCCACATTCCCCTCCCTATCTCCTCTCCCACCCAGTTCCCTCCCTCCATCTGCCTCTTATGACTATTTTATTCCCCCTTCTAAGTGAGATTCAAGAATCTTTGCTTGTATTTTTCTACTTGTTTAGCTTCTTTGGGCCTGTGGAGTGTAAGCATCCTGTATTTTATGGCTAATATCCATTTATGAGTGAGTACATACCATGCAAGTCCTTTTGGGTCTGAGTTACCTCACTTAGGATGATATTTTCTAGTTCCATCCATTTGCTTGCAAAACTCAGGATGTCCTTATTCTTAATAGCTGACTAGTAATCCATTGTGTAAATGTACTACATATCCTTTATCTATTCTTCAGTTGAGGGACATCTAGGTTGTTTCCAGTTTCTGGCTTTTATGAATAAAGCTGCTATGAACATAGATGAGCAAGTAACTTGGTGGGATGGTGTCTCTGTTTCATTTTTCAAAGTGTAACTTGGGTCTTAGACCTGAAGGAGATTTAAGGATGCTGTCCTTAAATGTGTATGTAAAATATATAAGCTTAATGCCTACATAAGCTGGTAAAATTTTCTGTTCAAGACTGGTGCATTAGACAGAACCATGGTATTATTAAAAAGAGCTTTCATATCTTATTTTTTGGTGTGATTTATCATTGAAAAAACATATTAATTCCAAAACATCTGAATAACAAAGAATTTTATTATTTCCAGAGTTTCTAGAAAATAAAGTTAACTGGATTATTTCATCAACTAAAACAAAATCACTCTGTTGAGAAGAAAGGAAAATAATTCACCTACTTTTATATTTCTGAGATCCTTTTCACTATCTTCCCTTGCTCCTTTGAAGAGTAATGAGTAGTCATTAGCGATCTACGGTTTCACAGGAGAACAAATGCCTTTGGGCTCAACCCTCAAATCACAGGGTTAACATGTCATTTCTTCTGTCTTTCTGGCAACCAGATAAGTTATTCTCAAAGGTTAGTTAGAAGCTCCCTTATTTTACAACTCTTATTAGAATGTGTATCCTAAAACTATCATACTTTGATGAGGTTAAACGAAAAAGAAGACGAGGGGCTTAGAAGAGTCCTTTTAAAATTCCAAGTGGAAAAGAGTTTACCTAAGACATACAAAGTCCAGACAATTTAACAGAATAAAACCAGATAACCTCAATTTGTTAAGTTATGCCATGTGTGTAATTAACATTTAATCTTTCAATAAAGTAATTATATTTGGTTATGCTTCTATGTCTCATGGTATTAGAAAAGATAAGGGGCCATTGCTTGCAGTTGTCTACCTGCTATTGACAGCACCAGGCGTACACAGATAGTTCCAATCAAATGCTCACACAGGTGGCCCCAATTAAACTAAGCAGGTCGCAAAATATAGCCTAAATCAGAAAGCTGGGGAAGGACTGGTAGGGATAATGAGGATGGGATTAGAATGGGAGTAAGATAATGATGATGATGAGAGGCAATAATCAGAATGCACTATATATGTGTGTGAAATAACCAAAGGACAAAATTAATAAGAAAGAATTCTCTGTGGGCAAAGCAATCTGGAAAAATGTGTTAAATAACTTCTTTATCAAGTTGCTTACTTTTATATGGTAAGAGCCTATCAAGCATTTCTATTGGCAACAAAGCTTCTTGTATGTAAGTCTACATGATTTGCTTGCTTGTCTGCCCATAGTTGAAGAAAAAGAATATAATGCTAATCATGAATATGTTTTCAGTTTTAGATATAAAAGAGAAAATAAGGTAAAAGGGAACCAGTAAGTAGATGAGGTTTGTAATATCTACACTGTAGAAGATTTAAGTAAGTTGCTCAAGGTTTGTGAAGTATAAAACCTAAAGATTATATGCATGTTTAACCACTAGGCTTATTAAAATTTATGTTTGATGATTCAAGGTTAAACCTCATAAAGTCAAAATTCAACACTCCAACTGATGTGTAATTTTCTGGCTACAACAAGATTTTATGACTGTTGATTTCACTCTAAATAATATTTATGAAATTTGCATTGAGAACAAGAATATATGTTTTACTGTTGATTAAACATTAACCTGCTAGATAGCCACTGCATTAACAGTAAAAAAAACCTTTCTATTTAAAGAATTATTCCTACCTGATACACCCCTACTGAATTGCATGACAATTACAATTTTTCTAATAATTATAAAATTTACCTTTATGAATACATAATTATATTGTGCCTTAAGTCCTCTAGATTGATGATTAAATACACTACCAATAATAAATAATGAGTTTTTCAACATTAAACTCCTGGAAAATGAAGATGACTAAATGATTTTATTAAGTAAGAGAAGATTCTATCTAGTCCTGAGGGAAAGATTGTACTCATAAATTTATTAAATCCTGTTTTGCTTAAAGATATTTGGAATTTTTGTGGTATATTATAATTGATTAAAGTAGTAATAATCCTGTTTCTGTTTTATTTCTCATTCTTATTTCTCTCCCCCCTCACTCTGTGTGTGTGTGTGTGTGTGTGTGTGTGTGTGTATCATTGAGTGATGTGCCCATAGAAGTCAGAAGAGGGTATTAGATCCCCCAGAGCTAGAGTTGCAGGTGGTTGTGAGCCACTAGATGTGGGTGCTGGAATTGAATCCAGGTCTTCTAGAAGAGCTCTTAACCATTAAATCATCTCTCCAGTCTCAAATGATAAAGGTGTTCTTAGTGTTTCTTTTCTTTCTTTTTTATGCTCTATCTGAAACAGGATCTTACATAGCCCAGGCTGGCCCTGAATTCTATATGTAGTCAAGGATAACCTTAAACTTCTGATTCTCCAGATTCTACCTTCAAAATACTGGGATTTTGGCTTCACCAAGACTATAGGTAAAGATAGTGTGTGCTTCTATTAATCATATTCTTGATAGGGCTATCTACCCACTCAGATCTCCTACTTTATTTAAACAGAATTTTTATATTTATAAGATTCATTTCTACACACACACACACCACAAAAATGGGAGCAAATGATTAAGTCACTACATTTCTAACTTTATTTCTATTTACTGTAGTTAGGAATAGCTAAAGATTTATATGAACTCTTCTAATCTAAGTTGAAACACTGAGTATTAGTTTGCTATATTTAAAGAAACATAACCAAAAGGGGCTTAAAGGAAGAAAAGTTTATTCGGAGTTACAGCTATAGAGGGATAGAGTTCTCATGGTAGTGGAGATAGGACATGGAAGCAGGAGTAGAAAGCTGGCTGATCACATTCCACCCACACACAAGAAACGGAGAGAGATCAGGACATGCATGAAGCCCTCTATGCCTTTTCCCAGTGATGTTCTAAACTGGATATAGGCTTCACATTAACTTTTCTGTTGTTGAAGGAGGCATGATGTGCAGGAAGCTGAAAGATCACATCTTCAAACACAAACATGAAACACTCACACATGAGAGAGAGAGAGAGATTCTTTTTTTCTTTTTTCTCTTTTCTATCAAATTCTCCCCCATTTCCACTTAATTTTAAGTTTTTACTTTTTATTAATTTTTCTCTCATATATTACATCCCAACCAGTTTCCCCTATATTATCTCCTTCCAGTCCCTCCCTCCACCCCTTCTCCTCCCTTCCCCTCCCATCTACCCCCTTCATTTCCCTTTAGAAAAGGGCAGGCCTCCCAGGGATATCTACCAAACATGGCATATCTAATTGCCACATGACGAGGGACCTTCCATCACATTAAGGATGGACAAGGCAACCAGTAAAAGCAAAAGACTCAGGGACAACCCAGATTTTAAGTTGTTAAAAAATATTTTATATCCTCTGAAGGAAACTTCATTCTGAGTTCCATCCATTTTAAATGAAACTATCAGCCAAAACAAATAAATTCCTTCCTTCCTACTATGAAAAAGGGGAAGAAAAATTTCTAGTTCTAGACAATTGGAATACTAGATTTTTATCAATATTAAATATGGTGAGATGCTGGGACACAGTCTAAGAATGTAGTCATGTGAGATTTTTAAATGATTGTGAGACTTCTCCAGGAAACTAAGATAGGAAGAAGAAGAAGAAGAAGAAGAAGAAGAAGAAGAAGAAGAAGAAGAAGAAGAAGAAGAAGAAGTGTTTTTGGAATATGTTCTCTTGCCCCTCCAAAGTGTAGCAGATAGGAGTGAGTGTACTTCATATTATTCATTACTACTGGCATTATTATTTGTTTATATGCCTTCATGGAAAAACATTTTCTGTTGCATGTGGGTTGTCTACCAAATGCAGCTTGCCCTTGTGATTGTATAATTTATTCGTGTGACTCCTTTTAACCTTCAGTGTATACATTGATGCTCTAAATAAAGTTGGCTATTACATGAGACTTTACTCTACCTCGTATATGGGCTCCATTCTCCCAGGTCCCACCACCTCTAAAACAGTAAACAATGAGATATAAGGCACATGAAATAATTTAAGTTTAATTCTATTCATTTGTATTAAAGATACTCAGAGATGTTAGTTAATTCTACTTATCCAGATTATACAAAAGACATTGATCTCTAGTGATAAAAATATTCATGGTACATTATATCTTAAAAGCAGATATTTCCTGATTAGATGATCATTTTCAGTGTCTTATATGTAAGTACCCAGGACTGGAAAAAATTAACAGGTAGTATTTTTATTTTGCTAACAAAAAATGGTCAACATTTGAATGACTTCTAATAGAATCCCATTTCCCTTTAGGACTGTTAAAATTAAAATATAAGATCTAGTTGTACTGGAAAGTCCTATGACATTCTGATTTCTACAACATTTGACTCTTGTTTCTATCTACAACATTTGACTTCTTGTTTCTAACATTGATATCTGTAATATTTGGTAAGTGAGAAGAGAAAGCTTTTATTTTAAAAATACTATATTGTTATCTAAATTTTTACATATTGTGACTTTTAAATTTCTATTCCTAAACTAAAATACCAGTAAATTATTGTTAATTATTAAATCCAAGATAATAAAATAGATCAGGTCAGTATTTACAAATAACAGTGATAATAAATGATACATAAAAGACCATTCTTTCCTTGGAATTAGAGCTAGCCACTCTATATTATGCTCTGACTATAAGACCAAGCTGGAACAAAAAATAAAAAAAAACAAAATTAAAAGATAATTGAATGTTTTACATACTAAAAATATAAAACAAGAGTATCTCACAGAATGCAAACAACTCTGGATACAGGGAGACCATCTAGTCCATTTCTTTTAAAAGCAGTATAATATTTAGCCTGGCTCTATTTATCTAGTTCCTTAATCAGCTACTTTTACTTCATTAGGCCAGAAAGCTTTTTTTGATTTAGAAGTACTACATCTATTACATGATACATGTAAATGCTGTCCAGATGCAGAGAAGAAAAACAGAATAAATTGCAAGGCAAGCCATGCAATGATGACTAATGGATTTGATATGATCTGGGAGTTTTTTCTTTAGTGGCCCTAGCAACTATTTTTTTTCTCTAAAGACTGTTTCCTGTCTATTCAGATTCATCTATATTAGATTCTAGGTGTAAAAATAATTTTTAAAGATCTATTTATTTTATGTATGTAAGTACACTGTAGTTGTCTTCAGACACCCCAGAAGAGGGTGTCAGATCTCATTATAGATGGTTGTGAGCCACCATGTGGTTGCTGGGAATTGAACACAGGACCTCTGGAAGAGCCGACAGTGCTCTTAACTGCCAAGGCATCTCTCCAGCCCCATAAAAAATAATTTTTATTTGCCTGACTTAATTGTTGTCTTGGAGGCTTATTGCTGGTAAGCTCACCCTTTCTAGCTCTTTCTGAACTCTGGCTGGCTGGTTAAACTCAGCTGTTCTGGCTCAAAACTCCTCTCCAAGCTGAGGGATTTAAACTGGCTTCCTCCGGCTTCTTCTGAATTGTTCTGCTTCTGAACTTCACAAACCGAACTGTACCAAACTACTGGAACTCATGTGAACTCAACTGCACTCAACTGAACTGCATTGAACTGCCTGTACTGTACTCTACTTTATTGAACTCTACTGTGCTGTCTTCTCTACTGAACTCTCTACACTGCTCTGTCTTAAGTTGCCTCTCTTTCCTGTGCTGTTATCCTGAGAGTTGATTGTATTCTCTGTTGTCACATCTTTGACTTGTTACTTTGTTTACCCATAAATTAGAAGTCACTTTTAAATATGCTTCCTTCTATAAACTAACCTTACTTTCATTGTTTGGGATGAAAGGTGTATACCAAAAGCATGCCTGTATTCCAGCTAGAAGGATTAAAGGTGTGTGGCATATCTGCATTCCAGCCAGATCACACAGACCTAGAACATCTTTAAATGTGATCAGAGTAGCCATATTGCTGTATTAAAATTCCTCTACAGTAGGAATATGCCCATCCCCAGCAATGAGAAACATTAAATAATATTTAAAAATTAATTTTAGCCTCTGCATTCACAATATGATGCTTGGATAACAGGGAGCACCGAGAACTACAGTTTCTAGAAAGAAGACACATCTATATTGTGCATCCTATAAAGGTTGACTAGATCTTTAATGATTGTGTCAAGATAGGAATATTGTATGTTTAATGTCTACTTACAAAATTATCTTGGGCATTGTGAGGCCTATAAATAGCTATTGTTGCCCTCTGTGTATTCCCTAACATCTTTCTGACCACTAGGTAAATTCATTGGAATGTAGGAACAAACCCCTAGTTTCCACCAAACTCAAAGCAAACAATGTCCTTAGACATTATCTGAAGACTATAGAAAGGTTATCTTGATTTTGCTGTAACCCACCTACCCAATACACCCACTAATGTTTTAGAAAATCTAAAATCAATACCTCAGGTAACAACACATAATGGCGAGGACATGGAGAAAGAGGAACACTCCACCATTGCTGGTGGGATTGCAAACTGGAACAACCACTCTGGAAATCAGTCTGATGGTTCCTCAGAAAATTGGACATAGTACTACCCAAGGACCCAGCTGTACCACTCCTGGGCATATACCCAGAAGATGTTTCAACTTGTAATAAGAACACATGCTCCACTATGTTCATAGCAGCCTTCATTATAATAGGAAGAAGCTGGAAAGAACCCAGATGACACTCAACAGAGGAATGGATACAGAAAATGTGATTCATTTACACAGTGGAGTACTACTCAGCTATTAAGAATGAGGGCATCCTGAGTTTTGCAGGCAAATGGATGGAACTAGAAAATATGATCCTGAGTGAGGTAACTCAGACCCAAAAGGACATGTATGGTATGTACTTACTAATAAGTGGATATTAGTTCTTTTTAAAGAAAGTACAGAATACCCAAGATACAGTCCACAAACTGAAAAAGGTCAACAAGTTGAAGGACCCAAGTGAGGATGCCTCAGTCCCAGTTCAGAGGGAGAAGAAAGCAATCACAAGTCGGGAGGGAGGGAGGGACATGAGAGAGAAAGTAGACAGGGGGTGTGGAGATGGAGAGGGGAACCTGATCTGGTATTGGGTGAAAGACAAGGACTGAAGCCTTGAGGGCCAGAAGAAAGAATGGAAACATGCAATCTCAGGAGGTAGGAGGTTGGGGGGACCCCCCCCCATATGCACCAGAGATCCAGGAGGTGAGAGACTCTCAGGACTCAAAGGGAGGGACCTTAGATGAAATGCCATACAGTAAGGAGAGGGAACTTGTAGAGCCAACCTCCAGCAGGAAGACAGGACATCAAGTGAAGGAGGAGATTGCCATCCCACAGTCACATCTCTGACCCAAAATTGTTCCTGTCTGAAAGAATTACAGGGATGGAAATAGAGAGGAACTTGAGGAAAAGAAGGTCGAGTGACAGGCTCAAAGTGGGATCCAGCTCAAGGAGATGTCCCAAGGCCTGACACTATTACTGAGGCTATGGAGTGCTCACAAAAAGGGACCTATCATGACCGCATTCCAGAAGACCCAACAGGCAGCTGAAAGAGTCAGATGCAGATATTTGCACCCAACCAATGGACAGAAGCTGCTGACCCCTGTGGCTGAATTAAGGAAAGGCTGGAAGAAGTTAAGGAGTTGAGCGACCCTGTAGTAGGACCAGTAGTTTCAATTTACCTGGACCTCCAAGATCTCTCAGACACTGGACCACCAAACAGACAGCATACAGCAGCTGATATGAGGCCTCCAACACATATACAGCAGAGGACTGCCGGGTCTGTCTCTGTTCAGTCAGAGAAGATTCCTCAAGAGACTGGAGGCCCCGGGGAGTTTCGAGGTCTGGTTGGGTAGGGGGTGCGGGGTGGGGACATCCTCATGGAGATATGGGGTGATAAGGAACTATGGGATGTGGAACAGTCAGAGGGTGGACCAGGAGGGGGGAATAAAATCTGGAGTGCAAACAAAAAAAATTAATTAAAAGACAAAAAAGAAAAGAAAAGCATGTTGGTTTACTGTTCTTTGTTCTGTTACTATAAAAAATATTGTAAAATTATCATGTTAGGACACCATATTTGGGGTAACCTAAATCTGTATTCCAGACCATGATCACTCATACTTGTCTTCAGAATAAAGTATCTTTTATTCCTCTTGAAGTGAGAGATGTATATTTTGGTCATTCTACAGAGCTTTAACTAAGAGTGAGGAGAGTATTTAGTAACAGAATAGTAAAGGTATATAAAATTTTACTTGGATGTGGAGAATAAATTCAAGAGATATGTGCTCCATTGTGACTTTAATAGTAACATTGTTTTATAAAAAGATTTTCTAGTATTCCTAAAGTCCTGGGTTTGATCCTCAGCAGGTGATGGGCTTGGGTGGGGGACTGGAGATCAATCTTCTTCTAAGTATTTTTACGAAAAATAAGAATGTCTGGTGACAAATTTTCTTTTTTTCTTCAATTTTTAGTGGATATTTTCTTTATTTACATTTCAAATATTATCCCCTTTCTCGGTCCCCCCCAAGCCCCCCTCTCCCTGCTTCTATGAGGGTGTTCCCCTCACCCACCCACCCACTCCTGCCTCAGTGCCCTGGCATTTCCCTACATTGGGGCATCGAGCCTTCACAGGACCAAGGGCCTCTCCTCCCATTGATGACCGACTAGGCCATCCTCTGCTACATATATGGCTGGAGCCATGGATCCCTCCATGAGTATTCTTTGGTTGGTGGTTTAGTCCCTGGGAACTCGGGAGGGGAGGTGCTGATTGGTTGATATTGTTGTTTTTCCTATGGGGTTGCAAACCCCTTCAGCTACTTCAGTCCTTTCTCTAACTCCTCCATTGGGGACCCTATGCTCAGCCCAATGGTTGGCTGCAAGCATTTGCCTCTGTATTTGTCAGGCACTGGCAGAGCCTCTCAGGAGGCAGCTATATCAGGCTTCTGTCAGCAAGAACTTCTTGGCATCAGCAATAGTGACTGGGTTTGGTAACTATATGGGATGGATCCACAGGTGGGGCAGTCTCTGGATGGCCTTTCCTTCAGTTTCCACACTTTGTGTCAGTATTTCCTCCTGTGAGTAGTTTGTTCCCCCTTCTAAGAAGGACATCCACACTTTAGTCCTCTGTCTTCTTGAGCTTCATGTGGTCTGTGATGTGTGCTTTAAAAACTTATATTGCAGGAAACATTCATGGGTTGAGAATTAGAACAATGAATAAATTAGAAGAAAACCCTATGTGCAGAAGTTTTCTGAACCTCTTGCTGAAGAAAGAGCCAGTACTTTTTGTTATTCAAAGTCTGCTGTGATCTGAGTCTCCAGTACCACACAACCTGCCTGAGCCAGCTAGTTTGAGGTTAATATTGTACACAGTACCTCACTGAAACCTTCCATTTTGAAAATTTCAACCAGAAACTACCAGAGTGACCTCCCATATACTTTCAAATTAGATGAGAGTGCTTCAATTTTCTCTAATGGATGTTCTGTCCTTTTTTTCCTGTGGACAATTATCCTGTAGCAGGAAATAAAAATAAAAGATAATGTTTTTCATTAACTAGGAAAGCTATTTTGTGAAACTTGAGGGTGCAGAAATTAGTCCCCTCTCAACAATATTTTTCAAAAATGTTCTCTGGTCATGTCTACTTTCATTTTTCCCTTCTTTGAGGGTTATGAACTTATACTATTTGTATTCTGTCATGAAGTTGAAATTTCAATCCAATGCTCCATATTCAGAAGGTGCCTAGCAAATGAATACTAATAGACTGATCCATACTACTAAAAACTGAACCATTAAGTAAGTATGGTTGTGAGGCTCCCCAAAAATAATTCAACATGAGTCCATGTAGCAAAAACACAAAGTAACTGTGTGTATTCTGTATAGTCACAATGCTATGTATTTATAAGACACAGATAGTAATGTACTTTTAAAAAATCTAAACATCTTATGCATTCTCTCACCAGGGATGGAGAATATTATCTCCTGCTATTTGAGCAACATGCTTAGAGAAATTGTCTCCTTGATCATAATAACTTAAAGATTAGGCTAAAATTCTGGATATTTTAGAAGAGAACGAAAGAACCTTTGGACAAAAGTACTTTCATTCTTTTAATCAAGTTCAATGTGATCAGATAATACTAAAACCTTTACTAAGAACCAGGCCAAGAAACATTGCCTTATATTTATTTCAAATCTTTAATATCAAAACCAGTAATTGGTCTTTTGATCTAGCCTCTGGAGAAATGCACATTCATTCTGTACTTGAAGACCATTTTCAAAAGTCCCACAGTTTCTTCTTCTCAGTGTTAAAAAAATATTAAAAAGCAAGACTCAGGCTTAAAATGTTTTCTGTTACCAGAAGTCTCTTGGTGGTCTGTTTTCTACCTATGTACCTTGTTTAATTACAAGCTTATATACTGTCTTGGTATCTCAAACAACTAGGATGTGAACATAATATGCATGTTCCAGGGGCATCCCTTCATCCTAACTTTCTACAAAAATAAAGAAAATACAGGCTTGCAGAGAGCCATGGTGGGAAAGCTAATAGAGGCAACATTCACATTAAATCCTAAATGTTGGTCAAACTCCAAGACAACGGTATCATTGTCTGCTCTGATGTATCTATAAATCTAATGACCCCAAGAGTTCTATGCTTATAAACATATTAGTACTTGATTACTTCAGTTTTGAGGTGAAAAGCACACGTTATAGTAGAAATGAAGAGTTAGCATGTCCTGAATACCTACAATTTGTTAGTCAACCTACCAGTATGGAACTTACCAGTATTATTTCATCTTTTCAAATGAGGGCAACAAGAGTTAAAGGGATCTTGTAAGCTCACTAAAGTGATGAATGGCAGATGTTCAAATCTATATTTGTCTGCCCTCCAAACTCAGGTATCTATACCATATAGGGTTTAAACTACCTTTAACTTAATGGCCTGTTCCAGGCTCACAGACTTATCACAGATAAATGCCTCTGATGAGTCTCATCTCAAACCTATCTTCTACAAGAGAAGAAACAGTTACTTCAAAGTAGAAAACCAAGGTAGGGAGGTGAGAATGACTAAATTAACAATATACTCTTTCCCAGACTGCAGATTCTGAAAGTGTTTGGCTTGAATATGAAGCTGATCATCATGCTATCTCATCTCTGACCATGTATCTAACCACATTTCCCCATTTACCATCACCATCTTCTTCTTTTTTTTTTTAACTTATGTTAATCTAGGTTGAGTGGTGGAGATAGCATAAGTCACTGATTTCTCAAAGTAGTCTGTGCCAGACATATTTGAAGTGCATAAGACATTTTGTTCTTTTTATTTGTGAGGACAGCCTGAGGAGCATAGCAGAAATCCAAACTGGGGCAAATCTGATCGAATTTTTGAGTTTTTAAAAAGATTTATTTTATATTAAAATTACTTGTATATGTTTGTGTGGGGGTATGTGCATTTGAGCACAAGTAACCGTGGAGGTCAGAAAAATGTATTGGATCGCCTGGAGTTAGAGTCACCCCATATAGATGCTGGAAAACAAACTTGAGTACTTTTCAAAAGTAGTAAGCATTCTTAACTGTTGAGCCATCTCTCCAGCCCAGAGTTCATGTTCTTAATCATAATATACTGTATTTCTAGGTGTTAGATTAGAATACAGCAGGGAAGTACAATGGAAAAAGCCTAAACGGGTGCTAAATCTGACAATAGAAACAATGTAGCATCTGTCAGGACACTGCTTTTAAATTTATGTAGCTCTTTCCACATCTATAAATGCAGACTTTTCTTTAATAGCTCTGAGGAATGCAGAAATAATATAGTTAGCATCACGTTTTTCAAAGAAAAAGTCCAGAACATAGGTAAAAGAGCTAGGTTCTGGAGTTTGACTTAAATTCAAATTCCAACTATGTGATAGTCTTAGTGATAACTTGACTGAGTAAAACTCACATAGGAGATATATGACTGAGAATGTCTGTGAGGGGATTTTCAAGGAGAATTAACCGAAGAGGGAAGATACATATTCAGAGTGGACATCTTCAAATGAGTGGCCCAAACATAATGAGGTCCATTGAAAAGCAGCCTGCACCTGACTGTCTTCACTATTTGCTGAATGTGTTTATTGCTGGAGCCCAGGCTTTGCTTTTTGTTGTCCCTTTCCTTTTGTTTCTTTTTATTCCCTTCCCATAGGAACTCAATATTAGTAAGGAACTTCATGACTTCAGCACTAGATTGGGACTCCTAAGGCATCCTGCTTTCAGACCTGACCATGTTTATTGGATTCTTTGCTGTTTTAGTGTGCCAATAGCCATTTTAAAACTACTAATCCCCATTCATGCAAATATATTCATGTATGTGTATATATGTGTGTATGTATGTATACATGTACTTATCACCCGCTTCCCACATATTCACACAATCTATTGGTTTTATTTCTCTAGAGAACCTTCCCTAATATGCCTGACATCAACTGGAATTCAGCATATGGGATAAGGCTGATAGGTAACAGATCTACTAAATAGAATATCTAAGCCATCAAAGTGTAAATAATGGATTCTATAAAGAGAAACAAAACTATGCAATGATTTATACTAAAAAAAAAATCTCACTCATACAAGAGATGAACTCCAAAGTATGCAAAGGGATGTACAAGAACATCCCAGAGGAATATACAAGAACTCTGGACTTGCCTTGGAAGGATGCAAAGGTCCTGTATATTTATTTGTTTATCTTACCATTGCCTAGAAGAAAAGAGGAAAGAAAAAATGAAATTCCTTCACTAAAAAGAAAGACCTAGGGGTAAAATAATAACCAAAGCTTAAGTCCTACTTTCAAATTCAGAGCTTCCATTTATATCTTCAGCATGTCTAGAAAGGTATTAGCCTTTTCTCTTTAAAAAGAGATTTTCAAAAGAGAGGTTTTTTATTGGTTTATTTGAAGAAACTAAGGCTATATTTTTAAACTTTAATTGTAAAAATTCACAATTGTTTTGATAAAATTCAGGCTGCCTCTACACCCCCTGGGACTCCTCCTATGTCCTAGCCAGTTTTTTACTCCATGTCCTCTGTTTGCTTTTTAGTCCATGGGCCCACTTAGTGTTTCCAGTATGTGTATAGGTATAGGGTCTTCCACTGGAGTATGACAAGCTGTGATGGTTTGTATATACTCAGCCCAGGGAATGGCACTATTAGAAGGTGTGGCACTATTGGAGTAGGTGTGGCCCTGTTGGTTAGGTGTGTCACTGTGGATGTGGGCTTTAAGACCCTCATCCTAGCTGCATAGAAGCCAGCATTCTGCTAAGCAGCCTTCAGATGAAGATGTAGAACTCTTGGCTCCTCCTGCACCATGCCTGCCTGGGTGCTGCTATACTCCCACCTTGATGATAATGGACTGACTCTCTGAACCTGTAAGTCAGCCCTAATTAACTGTCCTTATAAGACTAGCCTTGGTCATTGTGTCTGTTCACAGCAGTAAAACCCTAACTAAGACACGAGCCTCTCAGGGTGTGTAACCATGGAGAAAACTGACTCATTTTCCAGTAGTAGCCATCACCTGAAACTAGCTCCTCAGCAGAATTGGAGGAGGGGCATTCTCTCATCTCCCATCAGTGTTGGAATTTTGGCTGGCTTGATCTTGTGCCAGTAGCCCCAGCTGCTGTTAATTCATAAGTGCAAACACCCTGTCATGTTCGGAAACAGTTTCACAGTAGTCCTCCGCAGCTTTTTGTTCTTACAATCTATGTGCCCCTTCTTCCATGAAATGCCTTGAATCTTGGGGGGAAGGGGTATGGTATAGATGTCCCCTTTAAGGCTGAACACTCCACAGTCTCTTATTCTTTAATGTTGATCAGTTGTGGGCCTCTGTATTAACTTGTCATGTACAGCACAAAGAAGCTTCTCTGATGAGGACTTGTCGATACCTGACTTTATGGGTATAAAGACAGGTACTCAATGGGAAGGTTAATATTGTGTCCATATGGCAGAAGAGTGGTTTTAAGTTCTCCCCTAGGACCTATTACCTATCAAAACATGGAAAATGAGTTTTGTCTTGTGGAGCAAGCCTAAAACCAACCAAAAAGTAGTTAACAAACTCTTTTTAAAAACTTTTTATTCACTTTTGAGACTTTCATACAATGTGTTTTGATCATATTCACTACTCCCTCAACTCTTCCTGGATCTACCCCCCCCCCACCTTTCCCATCCACCCAGTGTTATATTCTTAATTTTTTCTCTAACAGGAACAATTTGTGCTGAGGATGTGTTGCCTCCCATTGGAGCACTGTTAATTTACTAGAAGCCATGCTCTTAGATAAAACTGACTTTCCTTTTCCTAACAGACAACAATTGCCAATAGGGGTATAACTTTAATTTTTAAAAGCCTCCTTTAAATGATGGTTCTTAAGTGCTTTCTTTAACCTCCCTTCTAGCCCACCACCCACCAGAGGTAGTAGAAAAGAAAGGATGGTGGTGGTAGTGGGGGGTGGGGATGTGGACCTGTTTAGGAAGGTTCTTTGGAGCAACTCCCATCTGTGTTGTCAGGAAATCAGCAGTTTAGTTCACAGGTCAGCACAGGGAGCTTGATCCAGTCACAAACACTTCACAGATATTCTAGCAGTTCAGTTCAGTACTTTCAGGATAGCAAACACAAATCAGCAGCAGTGGCATAACCTAGCAGAGATAGCCAGGCCTCAGCCTTGGCACAAGTCATCAGGAGGTACCAGGCCCAACAGGAATGCCAGGAAAAGTTCTCAGCTGTGCCTCTCTCAGGGGAGCAAAGATCAGCAAAAATGCACAAGCATTGCCCAGCTATCTCTAGAGGCAAGCCAAGCTAGCTCTCATCACTCAGTTGACTCCTTTTTATACTCCCTCCAAATATCATGTGTCCTCCACTGGTCTTGTCTCACCACGTGTCTTGCTTCAGCACATGAGTCTTAGCAAAATCTGCACGAGTCTGTCTCAGCTGACATCACTCTGCCAACCAGCCCAAGTTTGCGGAAGTGGCAAGAAACTGCAATACACCACCAGAAGTTTTTTGGTGCTTTTCTCCCTATAGAGTCCTGATAAATGGAGCTCAACTATGCAGTGTAAGGCACACCAATACATGTGTGTCATTAGGGAAGAATCCATCATCTGTCCTGTCACATGCTTGCTTTAGGTTTTCACTTGTGTTTGCTTCAGCAAACATTCCTTAATGACTTTGCCTTAGTCTTTCACCTGTGTCCACTTCAGCAAAACTTTCCTTCATGTGTTTGTCCCAGCAAAACACCATCCAACACAACAGATTTTCTAAAGAGTCATTAAGTTTCCACTTCATAGGGGTGGGATTTCACATCCAACTTCATGCTTGAATTTGAACTGGCTTGGAGTTGCATAGGTCCTGTGCATGCTGTCACAATTGCTGTGAGCTGAATTGATACATGCAACTGCCCTGCTGTGTCCAAAAGACACTATTTGCTTGTGGTTATTCACTGCTTCTGATTTTTGCACTCTTTCTGCCCCATCTTTCATAATGAATTCACTGAGCTTTGGAAAGAGAGATGCAGTATATATGTTTCATTTATGGCTGGACATTCTCCAATTTTTTGTTTTCTGTGCCTCAGCCAGATGTGGAGTCTCTGTGTATGTCACCACCTATTGCAAGTAGATGATTCTCTGATAAAGGTTGATAGATACATTAATCTAGAGGTATAATGATAAGTCATTAGGAGTCAGCTTAATACTATGTGCATTTATCAAAGTAATAGTAGTAATTTATCCTTTATGATATATCTTGCTGTAGATTCTTGGCCCAATAATGGTGTTAGGCATGGTACACCCATTATAGAAAAAGTGTAAGAAAAAAATAGGTAAAGATCCACTAGGAGAGAAAAAGTCAGAAAGTAAATAAATACAAGGGAAAAGACCAGAGAAAGATTGGCCAGGATAATGTAAGAACAAAAGAAAGGAAAGAGTATACGGAGTAGTACTTAAATCTAACAACAGCAACAGCAACAAACAACAACAACAGCAGCAGCAGCAGCAACAAACGGTTGGTTATTTCCATGCCACTATTGCAGGCCAGTCCCTATCAGAGCTCATAGGGTTCACAGCTGGGTATTTTTAGTGATTACTTTTCTCCTTTGGTAATGCATATAGCATCTTCCAAGAAAATGACAGGTAGCCAGTAAGGATGAAACTCCCAGGTCAGTACCAGATTGATTTGTAATTCTATGATCAAAATATGTGGGACCTTCAAAAATGAGCGTTAACATCAAGTTCAGGAGGGTAGCCAAGAACATTGGCAATAACCTGTACTGGAATTGTTGCTCCATTTTAGGAAAGCTCCGTTTTAATAATATATATCCCAAGTATATAATTCATATTTATTATATATATAATAAATATAAAAAATGTTTAAATATAATATACATAAGTATAAAAATATACTTGAAATATGTATGTACAAATACACACACACATATACACATACACATATATAGCATTGATTGTAATTTTCTTCTTTCTTTCTTTTTTTTTTTTGTTTTTTGTTTTTTGTTTTTTGAGACAGGGTTTCTTTGTGTAGGCCTGGCTGTCCTGGAACTCACTCTGTAGGCTAGGCTGGCCTCAAACTCAGAAATCCACCTGCCTCTACCTTCCAAGTGCTGGGATTAAAGGCATGCACCACCACTGCCTGGCTGATTGTAATTATCTAGTTATGTCAAATAGTTGGTCTGTCCAAGACAATGTTAGAGTAATCTGATAAGGCTGTACTTTATTAATTATTTTAAATATCAAGATGTGTTTTAGGCCTGCCAACTATAAAAATAGCACTCTAAAACCAAAGCTATGTTTTAGACAGTCTGCGCAGACCACAGAACTACTGTCAAGTGTGGATTCATAGTCAGGATGACAAGAGATTTGACAACTATGCTTATTTAGCACAGAGAAATACATGAAACACTCCACCTGCTTAATAAATGAAACATAAAAATGATTATTGTGACTTATTGATAAGTAGGAGTATAATATTTGCTCATTCCATAGAAACCACTTCTTGGTAACGAAGTCCAAGAAGGTACTGTATTTTGTGCTCCTGTTAGAGAAGTGGGTTTGGGTACCTGGTGCCCGACTCTAAACCTAACAGTCTAATTCTTTTTTTTTTTTTTTTGATTAACTTTTTATATTTATTGACAAGGTACTTTTCTTTCATAAAATTTCATTCAGACATAAAAATGTTGTGAATCATAAAGCATTGGTGTTATTATGAATTTTCAAATAATAGCAACTGGTATACCGCCACTAAGGACACAGACCAGCACAGGATGGTGTCACAGAAATCTAGGAATCATAAATAAGTGTGGCAGTTTTCAGCTAGAAAGAGTATTACCTACATATATCTGTATGGATGTATGAATGAGTGTGAGTTTCTGAAGTAGCATACCCAAACCTGGACCCACCCCGCCCCCCATCTATTTCTGCCTCTCTCTGCCCCCCTCCTGAAACTGAGTCTCTTTCTTTTAAAGGTGAAATTTAACCAATCATGTTCTCATCACAGTGGTCACCCTTTCTTTTCTTTTTTTTAAGAGGTTTTTTTTTAATTAGGTATTTTCCTCATTTACATTTTCAATGCTATCCCAAAGGTCCCCCATACCCACCCCCCCATCCCCTACCCACCCACTCCCCCTTTTTGGCCCTGGCGTTCCCCTGTACTGGGGCATATAAAGTTTGCAAGTCCAATGGGCCTCTCTTTGCAGTGATGGCCAACTAGGCCATCTTTTGATACATATGCAGCTAAAGAAAAGAGCTCCTGGGTACTGGTTAGTTCATATTGTTGTTCCACCTATAGGGTTGCAGTTCCCTTTAGCTCCTTGGGTAATTTCTCTAGCTCCTCCATTAGGGGCCGTGTGACTCACCCAATAGTTGACTGTGATCATTCACTTCTGTGTTTGCTAGGCCCCGGCATAGTCTCACAAGAGAGAGCTATAACTGGGTCCTTTCAGCGAAATCTTGCTAGTGTATGCAATGGTGTCAGCATTTGGAAGCTGATTATGGGATGGATCCCTGCATATGGCAGTCACTAGATGGTCCATCCTTTCGTCACAGCTCCAAATTTTGTCTCTGTAACTCCTTCTATGGGTGTTTTGTTCCCATTTCTAAGAAAGGGTAAAGTGTCCACACTTTGGTCTTCATTCTTCTTGAATTTCATGCGTTTAGCAAGTTGTATCTTATATCTTGGGTAACCTAAGTTTCTGGGCTATTATCCACTTATCAGTGAGTACATATTGTGCGAGTTCCTTTGTGATTGGGTTACTTCACTCAGGATGATACCCTCCAGGTCCATCCATTTGCCTAGGAATTTCATAAATTCATTTTTTAATAGCTGAGTAGTATTCCATTGTGTAGATGTACCACATTTTCTGTATCCATTCCTCTGTTGAGGGGCATCTGGGTTCTTTCCAGCTTCTGGCTATTATAAACAAGGCTGCTATGAACATAGTGGAGCACCTAACAGTCTAATTCTTTCTTTCATCTCCTTTTGCTCATTTTCATTGGCTTAAATCAATACCCTTGCTAATTTAAGGAACACTTTTTCAATAATTTACTAGTTTATGATGTTGAACAAGTTATTAAAACACTCATTATTTTAGCTATGAGATGAAGATACAGGTGAGACCTGCCGGCACATAATAGGAGTGTTAAGACACCAGAAATGGAGTGAAAGGAGGCTGCATTAGCTTATTAGTCGGAAATGTGACTGAGGATGGAAAGATTCAGATCAGAAAGTGTTTGCTTTTCTAGGTGTTTGAGAAATGGAAATGGACTGATTCTTTAAAGGTTTTGCTTGCACCAGGCAGCACCAGCAATCTTGATGCAGGATATTATATAAGCCTCAGGACGAATCAAATTTTCTCTGCTGTAAGAAATTGCTTGGATATCAAGACTGCTGCAAAAGCATGATTCCAAATCCTTATTGCTTTCTGTCTACCCCTGACCGCTGACAATTCTGGAGCTTTAATTTGCTGCTCCATGCCTACCACCCCCATAATATTTGGAACCCACCATTTTATTCCGAATTCTGCCTCCCCCAGATTAAAACAACATACATTTTCCTAAATTACCCTTTTTCCACTGACAGATGACAAGTGTAGGCTGTTATAACAATGGTTTCTCCAGGCAAAGCTTCAAAAGAAAGCAGAGGATTAATGATGATCTATAGTGTCAGAATATTTTAATTTAATAAAATGTACAAAAATGAAGTGTTATGCTCGAGACATAACAATTTTCTGATGTGGCTCTTCACTTCCATATTTATTTTCTGATCATGTAATGAGAGGATTTGTGTTGCCCTTTAACTGACAGACTAATAAATCCCTACTGTACCCCCTCTTCCATGAGACCAATGTGTGGGCTAAATTTTCAGCACGATCATTTTTCAACAGACTGGAGCAAAACCAGCCCACTGTAAGCAGGAAAAGCAGCTCTTAAAAAGCTGTTTAGAATTCCAGTGGTTTATAACTCCAACTGGACACTGTAGGAAAGAGAGAGACAGAGAGACAGAGAGAGACTGAGAGAGACAGAGAGAGACAGAAAGAGAGACAGACAGAGACAAACAGAGATAAAGACAAAGACAGAGAGACTGAGAGACAGAGACAGACACAGAGAGAAAGGCAGAAAGAGAAACTTGGGGAAAACATTCAGAACAAAACCCCAGAAATAATGCATTAAAAAAATTGAGAAAGATCTAGTAGAAGAGAAACAACCAGAAATTAAATATGAGGGGAAAGGCAAGAAAAATGTTAAGAACAAGTTAAGAAAAGAACAAGTTAAAGAAAAACAAAAATGTGCAAATAGCACTAGGTCTTTGAAGAAAACAAAAAAGAACAAAGATGGTCAAATGTCTTCTCTGGGAAGGGACAGAATTATAAAAATCCTAACTAGCCTGCTTCTTGCATGGCATTAAGCCATTTTTGCTAGCTTCGGAATAGGATTACATTTGACACCTGTCAAGGCTATTGCCTTGACAAGCAAATATAGAACATAACTTGTGATATTCACGGCACACCTTAAACTGTGATAACTAGGGCAAGATGAGGAGGGATTTAAAGGGAAGCCAGGCAGAAAGAAGCTTAGAAAGTCTGGAACTTTTTGGTCACAAAACAGACATAGAAATGCTCACCTGCACATTTTGAAATCCATTTTGTTTGGGGAATTCATTTCCTTCTTATATGCTCTGCTAGAAAATGGAGGTGGCTACTTTTTCTGTACACATATCTGCACATTCAATTTTCTTCCTCTTTATCCCAAAGACCTGACTTCCATGGAAACCATTCTAAATGGTCTCTAGGGAGATTAGAACCTCATTCTTCCTAAGTTCTATGGCTACAATCTCCCTTTCACAGCTGAAGTCCTACTCCTGGTCTTTTGTGTGGGCCATCCCTAAACTACAATATTTTTTTCTAATGAAGTTGCAGTTGTCAAGGTAGGAACTAGAGAATGTAATTCTGTCTAGCGCTAGGGCAGCAATGTGACAGTCTGCTCCAATTTGTACAACAGTGTATAAAAAGGTTTCTAAAATCTAGGTAAAGATTTATATAAAAGAAAGTGTGTGTGTGTGTGTGTGTGTGTGAGAGAGAGAGAGAGAGAGAGAGAGAGAGAGAGAGAGAGAGAGAGAGAGAATTCCTCTCATTAAACTGTTTTTCTGTCACATTAATTTGCCATCAACATCCTAGCAAAAATTTAATTGTTTAGATTAGTTTAACCTGAATCATTTCAAATTATATATTGCTTTCTAAAACTTAGACAATTAACATTTCTAATGTTTATGTAAGTATAGGTGTTGCCTAATTGAAAGAAAAAACAATTTAGGGTCAGTGACTGCCTCCCACAGTTTCTCCTGTCCTTTGCTTCTCAATGCTGTATTCTATAATTTGCTCACAATTAAAAGTGCACTGCTTCTTATTGTGTCTTCATATGGACTCTAAATTTCTAAAAGGTGGCCATTTGTCCTTTGGCTATGTGTAGTCTAAGACATTAACAAGAATTGGTCTTAACAAAAATCTATCCATGAATTAAAACACTTTCCTTCTCAATTTAATCTAGTAGGCCCAAAAACAATAGATAGTGAATTTATTTTATGGTAGCGGGCTATGAATACCATAAAGGAAGACTGATCCACTCAGCCTCAGCTCAGCAAGCTCTATATATTGTTTGTAAATGCACATCGTTCTCCAACTCTCAAGACAGCTCTAGGCAGCACATAACATTATACTCATTAGATGGAAAGAAAACTTGAGGCACTAAGAAGTTGAATGACTCTATAACTCATTGTTATACAGCTCAGAAGAACCAGGGACTAGATGTAGAGAGAAGGCTATTTAGTTTCAAAGACCATGGTTTTACACCCGTGACTTACTAATTTCTAAGCTTAGTAAACTCCCTTACTGGTCAAAGCTAATTGCTGTTGTTCAGACTTAATTTCTCTAAACACTGATATCAATCAGTAGGTACATTGTACTCTGTAAACTTCCTCTTCTGTGGCATCTGTGGTACTACTCTGCTCTGATTTTATTCCTATTACTCTGACCAATAATTACCAGTTCACATGTACCGCTGCTTTCAATTTCTTTGTTGTAAGGCTTTATATTCTGCTTGGGAAATGTCACAGAATCTTGTGGGCTTTTGTTTGTTCCCCAAGCATCTGGATATGGTATGTTCTCAAGATTCTAGATGCTAGATTCAAGAGATTTGAACTTTACTCTTTTCAGAGATCTAGAATAAAATTGTTAGAGCCTCCTGAGACTCTTTCCATATGGACATCATATGGCTACATCAAACTCAACATGTCAAAAAGAAAAATTAGCCTCAGTACCACTCATAATCATGCCCAAGCTTACTCCTATCCCCATCATGGTGATCCTTCCATGTTAATTATGAGCCAATAAATCTATTGTGTTAGTTGCAAAAGTGAATTTGTGGGTTTTTATTGAAACATTGTCTTTTCCCTTGTGTTAAATATATATATATATAATACTAATTATATACACACTATTATCCAATCATTACAATTATCAGAATCCAGAATACTTTCATCATCCCAAATAGACATGCTGTACCCACTAATTAGTAACTTATTATTACCACACTCTCCTGGAGGCCTACTCTAATTTCTTCTCTTATGAATTTGCCTTTTTAAAGTACTTAACATAAGTGGAATGATATACTATGTTTTCTACTATGTCTGGCTCATTATACTGAGCAAAACATTTTCTTTTTTTTCTTAATTTTAACAAAATGTTTATCTCACCTCTCTGACAAAACTCAAATTCCTTGTTTTTAAAAATTAACTAACTTTTAAAAATAGAGTCTTCTCTCATACAATACATCCCAACAAGTTTGGCTTTGATGGTGTATGCAGGGGATGTCCACACCACTCCTCCCAGCTCTCCCCCACCTCTCTTTTACCCCAGTTCTATACCAATTCTGTTTCCTCTTCAAAAAGAGCATGTCTTCAAGAGAACACCACCAATCATGACAAAACAAGATACATTAAGACAAGGCAAAAGCCTGCATATGAAGGCTGAACAACAGGAGGAAAAGAATCGTAAGAGCAGGCAAAAGAGTCAAAGAAACATCTGCTCTCTTTGTTATGAGTCCCAGGAAACCACCAAGCTGTCAGCCATAGGCAGGTGACTTGGTGCAGAAACATGCAGGCCCCATGCATGTCATTTCACTCTCTATAAGCTCCTATGAGCCCAAGTTAGATGATTCAGTGGGGCGATATTCTCCTGGTGTCTTCTATCTCCTCTGATTCCTACAATCTTTCCTCCCTTTCTTCTGCAGGGTTCTCCAAGCTTCTAGGGGAGGGACTCAATGGAGTCTCTCTCTCTCTCTCTCTCTCTCTCTCCATGATATCTGGCTGTGGGTCTCTGCACCTGCTCCTATGTGCAGCCAGAAGATGTTTCTCTGATGATGACTGGCCAAGAAACTGACCTATAAGTATAGCAGAATATCATTAGGAATCATTCATTTTATTTATTTGTTTGTTTGTTTGTTTGTTTGTTTATTTTGCCTGTCATGTTTGGCTCTATCCTAGATCTCTGGGTAATCTGGTTTCAAGTTCATGGCCAGCCAGCCAGTGTAGGACATTAGGCTTCCTCTCATGGCATGGGCCAAATATTGGTTGGTTATTCCCACGAGTTCTGTGTCAGACTATTTTTTTCTAGCACAGCTTGCAGGCAGGACAGATTACAGGTTGAGTTTTGTGGCTGGATTGCTGTCCAGGTTTCTCTTTTTATAGCTTGCAGAATACCTTCTCTTGTGAAAGAGATTATAATGTCAGGGTGAAGGCTCCCTATAGGTACAAGCTCAACCTCTCTATGTTTAATGAGATGTGTGGGCATTGACCTTTACAACAGGGCCTGCCAGTTTTCAAAAAGTGGCCTTGGTTGTTTGGGGATCTCCTCAGGACCCCCTTGGCCAACACCTCAACTGAATACAGCCCAGGCCCACCACCAGTGGGATCCTTGCCCGACTACAAAAGATGGCCAATTCAGACTCTGTATCCTTCATTACTAGGAGTCCTCACTAGGGTCACCCACATAGATTCCAGGAAGTTTCCACTGCATTAGGCTTCCACACTGCACCTCTCCCTACATCTTCCCACATAATTCCTCCTGCTCTTGTCCACACATGCCCCTATTCTACCCACAAAATCGATTCTATTTCCCCTTCCTAGGGAGATCCAGGCTTCTTCTCCTAGAGCCCTCCTTTTTACTCAACCTCCCTGGGTATGTGGATTGTAGATTGATTATCATTTACTTAACTGATAATATCCACTTATAAGTTAATATATGCCATATTTGTCTTTCTGGGTCTGGGGTATCTCACTCAGGATGATCTTTCTTTCTTTCTTTGTTTCTTTGTTTCTTTGTTTCTTTCTTTCTTTCTTTTTAAAAAAGATTTATTTATTTTGTGTATGAGAGCACACTGTCTCTCTCTTCAGACACACCAGAAGAAGGCATGGGATCCCATTACAGGTGGTTATGAGCCACCATGTGGTTGCTGGGTTTAAACTCAGGACCTCTGGAAGAGCAGTCAGTGCTCTTAACCACTAAGCGATCTCTCCAGTCCAGGATGATTTTTTTTCTAGTTTCATCCATTTTCCTGGAATTTTATGTCTTTTTAAATGTGTAAAATAAAAGGATTTTATTGTGTGATACCAGATAAGAAACTATACTTGCATCTGCTAGCCACTCAGGAAACTACTGATTCACATATTCATTTTGAATTAAAGGAAGATGATTTTGACTGAATTTTGCAATATAATTTGCAATGATTAGAATTAGCATATTCTCTTAAACTTCTGTATTGAACAGCAAATAAGTAGGTATAGTTTATTCACTGGAACTAGATCTGAAGAAGCTTACAAACTTTCCAGTCACCTCCCATCTTTGCTGTTCCATCTGCCTCCCTCCATTACCATGCTGGATTCCTCTCATCTTCCACATCATTTCTAGGGGAATCTTGAGGTAGGCTTGTCTCTTTGTTCCCTTGAAAGAATATGGACAAGCTGAATTCCCCCAACTCCATTCTGTCCTCTTGAAATGTGTTTCATTTTGGCAGATTAAGTAAAAATACTAGTAGGATTCTGAGAACTTAAATTCTGGCTTTCTTGAATCATAAAGTACAGACAACTCTGTCTGTTTTGTAGATATCCATTTTAACTACAAGACTTTGTATTTGCCTAATCTTTTGTCATTTATCTTCACTGTTGTCCTGGAATTTACATAAGGCAGACTTATACTTTTATAGAAATTCAATTTCAGAGAGGTCAAATAATACGGCTATGAACCCACAGGTATAACATGCCAGAATGAACCAAACTCATATTACCTCACTGAGATTTTATTACTGGAATGTGTCATGATCCAGAGTTTAAATGAATGAATCGGTAACTTTCTAGGTCCCTTCAGGAATTTATTTTATACTTCTACTAGCTATATTTTTCTTCTAGAATGAAAACCGGTATAAACACTTGGTTATCAAATTGAATCCCCTTATTTTTAGCTGTTCATTCATATTTCTCTCATTTTGAAATTTAAAAGAAGTTATTTGCTCAAATAGTCTTAAGTATTGTCTCTCAGAAAACTTTGGTTACCTATTTCTGTTTGTCAAAAGAGAGACAGCTAGCATGTCACAGACACCAATTCTTATGAAAAGTTACTTCACATTTAAAACCAATTTAAAACATTTTTTAAAAACCCTCATAGATTTTTATTCTCTAGAATAGTAATATATATTTTTTTCTTCCTTTGCACTCAGTTTTTTCACTTGGGAAATACAGTCACTATGTCTCACTGCTGATTATCTGTCCCTAACATAAAGCCAGTCTTACAGGAGTCAAAAGACTCTTGTTTTCAGTGTCTCCTATAAATAACAAACCATCCTAAACTAGAAAGTGAAACATAATATTGAATCATTTGGGCCACATGATCAATACTGCTAACATATACCCAGAAACTACTCATACATAAATTTAAAAAAATACGAACAGTTCTGAAGAGGTCAAAGAGCTTTCAAAATTATGACCCTCAACTCACAGTAACTTGTATAATTTAATATACAAAAACAAGGACATAGACCTTGGAAGCACACATAGGAAATTGTTTTGTGATTTTCTTCATTTTGATTGTATCGTTTTCCTGTCTTCAGGAGGAAAGATTTTTGACTTCAAAAGTAACAAAATATTTGAGAAGGGAATTTACATTCTTCAGTTCTAAATGGTATTCTTGGTGACTTTCTCAGCAGTCTATGTTTCTGGAGAGAGTTTATGGTTATTGAGAAGGGTCAATGCTTCTACAACAGTACTTTTGCCTTTGAGAATGTCCACTATATTCTTATCAAAGTGATCTATCGGCAGTCTGGATTCCTTTGGTTCTTGCTGGAGTTCAACATCCTTTACCGGCAAGGAAGGCACCGGATCTTTGGAATCGACATATACATCTCTTAGTAATGACAGCAGTTTGATATCTGTTTTTGGAAACGTCTTCTTTGATTGCTGGAAACTGATTCAGGTACGCCTGCAGGCGGAAGGATGTTTGAGTGCCATGAAGGACTTCCTGTTGCTGATCTCTTGCTAGGCTCGCTTCTCCACGTTGAAGTTCCTGAAGGTGCAGGTCATGCGAGCACCATCTCTACACCACGATGCCCTTAGTTCACTATGCTCGCGAGGAGGCACCAGCACAGGTGACCACTGGGCACCTTTATGTCATTTTTTCCCATTTTTATTAGGTATTTAGCTCATTTACATTTCCAATGCTATACCAAAAGTCCCCCATAGCCACCCACCCCCACTCCCCTACCCACCCACTCCCCCTTTTGGCCCTGGCGTTCCCCTGTACTGGGGCATATAAAGTTTGCAAGTCCAATGGGCCTCTCTTTCCAGTGATGGCCAACTAGGCCATCTTTTGATACATATGCAGCTAGAGTCAAGAGCTCCGGGCTACTGGTTAGTTCATAATGTTGTTCCACCTATAGGGTTGCAGATCCCTTTAGCTCCTTGGGTACTTTCTCTAGCTCCTCCATTGGGAGCCCTGTGATCCATCCATTAGCTGACTGTGAGCATCCACTTCTGTGTTTGCTAGGCCCCGGCATAGTCTCACAAGAGACAGCTACATCTGGGTCCTTTTGATAAAATCTTGCTAGTGTATGCAATGGTGTCAGCGTTTAGATGCTGATTATGGAGTGGATCCCTGGATATGGCAGTCTCTACATGGTCCATCCTTTCAGCAAAAACTCTTCTCAAGGATAAAAGAACCTCTGGTGGAATCACCATGCCTGACCTAAAGCTTTACTACAAAGCAATTGTGATAAAAACTGCATGGTACTGGTATAGAGACAGACAACTAGACCAATGGAATAGAATTGAAAACCCAGAAATGAACCCACACACCTATGGTCACTTGATCTTCGACAAGGGAGCTAAAACCATCCAGTGGAAGAAAGACAGCATTTTCAACAATTGGTGCTGGCACAACTGGTTGTTATCATGTAGAAGAATGCGAATCGATCCATACTTATCTCCTTGTACTAAGGTCAAATCTATGTGGATCAAGGAACTTCACATAAAACCAGAGACACTGAAACTTATAGAGGAGAAAGTGGGGAAAAGCCTTGAAGATATGGGCACAGGGGAAAAATTCCTGAACAGAACAGCAATGGCTTGTGCTGTAAGATCGAGAATTGACAAATGGGACCTAATGAAACTCCAAAGTTTCTGCAAGGCAAAAGACACCGTCAATAAGACAAAAAGACCACCAACAGATTGGGAAAGGATCTTTACCTATCCTAAATCAGATAGGGGACTAATATCCAACATATATAAAGAACCTAAGAAGGTGGACTTCAGAAAATCAAATAACCCCATTAAAAAATGGGGCTCAGAACTGAACAAAGAATTCTCACCTGAAGAATACCGAATGGCAGAGAAGCACCTGAAAAAATGTTCAACATCCTTAATCATCAGGGAAATGCAAATCAAAACAACCCTGAGATTCCACCTCACACCAGTCAGAATGGCTAAGATCAAAAATTCAGGTGACAGCAGATGCTGGCATGGATGTGGAGAAAGAGGAACACTCCTCCATTGTTGGTGGGATTGCAGGCTTGTTCAACCACTCTGGAAATCAGTCTGGCGGTTCCTCAGGAAATTGGACATAGTACTACCGGAGGATCCAGCAATACCTCTCCTGGGCATATATCCAGAAGATGCCCCAACTGGTAAGAAGGACACATGCTCCACTATGTTCATAGCAGCCTTATTTATAATAGCCAGAAGCTGGAAAGAACCCAGATGCCCCTCAACAGAGGAATGGATACAGAAAATGTGGTACATCTACACAATGGAGTACTACTCAGCTATTAAAAAGAATGAATTTATGAAATTCCTAGCCAAATGGATGGACCTGGAGGGCATCATCCTGAGTGAGGTAACACATTCACAAAGGAACTCACACAATATGTACTCACTGATAAGTGGATATTAGCCCAAAACCTAGGATACCCAAAATATAAGATACAATTTCCTAAACACATGAAACTCAAGAAAAATGAAGACTGAAGTGTGGACACTATGCCCCTCCTTAGAAGTGGGAACAAAACACCCTTGGAAGGAGTTACCTTTATGTCATTTTTAAATTAAAGTTTTTATTGATTCCTTGCACTCCAATCCCACTCATCTCCCTGTCCCTTCATATGCACCCGTTGCCCTTAAAATCCCCCAAACAAAACAAAAGGAAAATCTCATTGTGGAAGCTGTGGTGTGTTGTTACAACATTGTTACATAATTTACCTTTTTGTCCACACTTCTTTGCTTGCAGATGTTTATTGTTATGAGTCACTGGTTTAGTTCAAGGTCTCTGGCTTCTGCTATACTATCAATACTGGATCCTCACTCTGGGTTTTCTCAGATATCCCATTGTTGTCTTGTGCCATGGAGATCCTGTAGTTTTGGATCTTCCAGATCAGCCCCTCCACTTGCTCCAGCTCATAGATGGGGTAGATTTTAGGGTGGGCCAACTCAGAGCCCTGGATCTGGATGGTAGCTGTGTTGGTTGGTCTAGCAGCTCTCCCGTACCTGCACCACCAGGACCAGCTTTTTAGCTTCGCCCAGGTGAGGGGCAGGGTCTGCTCTTCCATTCTCATACCCTTATGGCCAGCTGTCCCCTGCCTACACCACCAGGGCCAGCTCTACTGTGCTTCCTCATGAGGTGCAGTGCCTGCTCTCCCAAGTGCTGTTGCCTGCGAGGGGCCCATTTTGTAAACAACTGAGTAATACTCCATTGTCTACTCCATTTTCTTTGTCCATTCTTGAGTTCAGGGATATCTAGGTTGTTTACTGTTCATGGTGATTGTGATTGAATCCACATAGGTGAGCAAGTGTCCTTGTGGTAAGATGGAATATCCTTTAGATATGTATAGAGTGGTATATCTGGGTCTTAAGGTAGATTTGTTCCCAATTTTCTGAGGAACTGCCATATTGACTTCCAGAGCTTTTGTATAAGTTTGTACTTCCACCAGCAATGGAGGAGTGTTGCCCTCGCCCCACACCCTCACTGGTGTGAGCTGTCTCCTGTGTTATTTATCTTAGTCATTCTGAAAGGTGTAAGATAGAATTTCAGAGTAGTTTTTTCACTTCCCTGATGGTTAAGGATATTCAACAATTTTTAACTGTTTCTCATCTATTTGAGATTCCTTTGTTGAGAATTCTGTTTAGATATGTACCAGATTTTTAAATTGGATTATTTGGGTTTTTGATATCTAATTTCAAGTTTTATATATTTTGGATATTAGACCTCTATTGGGTGTGGAGTGGTAAAAATATCTTCCCATTCTATATAGGCTGCCATTTCATCTAATTGGTGGTGTCCTTTGCCTTAAAGAAGCTTTTCAGTGTCATGGGGTTCCATATATTTATTTTTACTTTGTTCTATTTCATCTTATTCTTTTTATTTTCTCTATTCTTCTCTAATATGCAATAAAATATCCAATTGTAGCAAAGATTGTGGGAGAGCTAGCAGACACCAAATTTGTGTAAAAGAAAAATTATGATATGCCTCAGATACTTGCTTTGTCAGAAAGCAAATAAATGTAATAAAAACTGGTGAGTTTATCACTAGATATATACAATTGTAGAGAATTTTTCTAAGTGTTTTACATCAATTAACTGGTTCACTTCTCATTTAAACCCTGTAAGATAGATGCTATTAAGATATTGTTTTACAGAGAAGAAACTCAAAGTAAAGTCAAGTTAAAGCCATTTATACAAACTTAGTATTCTTTCAGAAGTATCTGAATTGTTTTTTGTTCTAAGGTCAATTAGTCCAACTTGCAAGGAACCCCCAACCGCTACTTAAAGAAGTATAAACCAATGAAAAAATTAATTAAAAAGCATACTTAAATTCAGTTGATAGTGTAAAATCTTTGGTAATGTGCTGCATATTATTTGATTATTTTATTTATTTACATGTCAAATGTCATCCCCCTTCCCAGTCTCCCCTTTATAAGCCCCTCATTCCATTCCCCCTCCCTTTTGCTCCTAAAAGGGTACTCCCCTATCCACTCTCCTACTCCCACGTCACCCCTCTACATTCTCCTTTGCTGGGGTAACAAGCCTCCACAGGACCAAGGACCTCTCCTTCCATTGATGACTGACAAGGCCATCCTCTGCTACATATGCAGCTGGAGCCATGTGTACTCTTTGGTTGATGGTTTAGTCCCTGGGAGCTCTGATGGGGTGTTTGGCTGATATTGTTCTTCCTATGGGGTTGCAGTCCCCTTTAGTTTATTCAGTCCTTCCCCTAAATCTTCTTTCATTGGGGTATCCGGACTCAGTCCAATGTTTGGCTATGAGTGTCTGCATCTGTCTTAGGTGTTGGCAAAGCCTCTCAGAGGACAGCCATACTGGGCTCCTGTCTCCAAGCACTTCTCAGCATCAGCAATAGTTTCAGGGGTTGGTGTCTGTGGATGGGATGGATCTGAAGGTGGGGCAGTCTCTGGATGGCCTTTCCTTTAGTATCTGCTCCATTTTTTTTGTCCCTGCATTTCCTTTAGACAGGAATAATTCTGGGTGAAAAATGTTGAGATGAGTGAGTGGCCCCATCCCTCAACTGGGGCCCATGCCTATCTACTGGGGGTGGTCTTGTCAGGTTCTAGCTCCCCTCTGTTGGGTATTTTGACTAATGTCATTCTCATTAGGCCCTGGGAGCCTCTCACATCCCTGGTGTCTGGGATATTCTAGTGGTTCCTCACATGCTGCATATTTTGTTGGTAAAAATTATTAACTCAGTAAAGTTAGGTAGGCATTGATAATGACCTGAATGAAAATACCCCCCCCCCCCCACCATAGACTCATAGCTTAAAGTGGCATTGTTGAAAGTGTAGCCTTATTGATGAAAATTTGCCACTAGGGTTAGTGTGCTGTGAGGTTTCAGAAGCTCAAGCCAGGACTAATAGCTCACTGTCTCTTCTGCTGCTTGCCAATCTGGATTTAGAACTTCTTCTCCAGCACCATGTCTGCCTGCATAGTACCACGCTTCCTTGCAATGTTGATAATAGATGAAACCTCTGAAACCATAAGCCAGCCCCAATTAAATGTTTTCATTTATAAGAGTTGCTGTGGTCATGGTGTCTCTTCACAGCAATAGAAACCATACAACATTCTTAAAACACATTAAAGACTGAATTAGCTAAATATTATTAACTGTTTATATGTACAATACATAATCTTCTTTATCCTCCATTTTAAAGTTGAAATATAGATGCATATTCACACTCAATAACTCATCAAAGATCACATAGGTACAAAGTATTAGGTCAAGGTTTGAATCTAAGAAATCTGAGTTTTATATTCCACACTCTAAAATATCACTATATATTGTCTTGCCTACAGATCAGAAGACTACTTAGAGATACAGGCATGAAGAGTATGATGACTAATATACATTAGTGACTATACTGGATCAAGAACCATCTATGAGATAAATCTGTGTGAAACTTATTTTAGAATGGGTTAATTAAGGTTAGAAGACTCATCCTAAATGTGGGAAACACAATCCTGTAGGCTAGGGTACTGGACTAAATAAAATGGAGAAAGAAAATTGAACAGTAGCATGTATTTGTCTATTTCCTGACTATTAATGTAATGTGACCAGCTCTTGTCACTACATCTTTCCCACCCTAATGGACTATACACTGATACTTTGAGTCAAAACAAACCATTTTTTAAGTTGCTTTTGTCAAAGCAACAGGAAAAGTAAAGGATAAAAAAAGTACAGTATAATACAAATAAGTATATGATGAGGTAGAAAAAAGGCTACAGGATGTTTATTACTTTCTTCTAATTACAAGAAAGAGGTTATTACTAAGGGGAGACTGTGTAGAAGAAGCTGACCAGAAACCTGGGGGAACAGCATAGACTAATAGAGTACTTAAGAATGCAAATTTTACCAGCTCTAAATTCTTTGAGAGAAGTGACATAGTTGACTAAGGGATTGTAGTACTTTGGCAGCTGATGGTCTTACAGCCTGCTCTCTGAACAAAACACACTTGTATTCCTCCTTTGCCTTTGCTTAGGCTGTGCGCTTCATTTACGAATATCATTATTCCTTACCTCTCAAATTCTCTTCTACAGCTGAAGAATTAATATATATTTATCAAAATCCTTAAGGGCTGTTGAAAGTACCTAGCACAATATTCATATGGAGAAGAAATGATAAACTCCTATGAATATTATCATTATATCACAAACTTGAATCACAAGTCTTTGTCTAGGAATAGAGAGATAAACTACCTACAAGTGAACAAATTTATAAAATCATAACATTTGGGAGACAAGTACACATGGCTTCATAATCCAAGTTTGCAATGTGCTGAATGAAGTGTATTCACACATTTAGAGCAAATAGTTTGTGATAAATATTTTATTCTTTTTTCGCTGAAAATAGATTATCTTCTCATACAATATATCCTGACCAGTTTCTCACCTTTTACTCCTCCCAGTTCCTCCTCACCTTCCCTCCCATCTGGATTTACCACTTTCTGGATTTACCACTTTCTATCTCTCATTAGAAAAGAAACAGGTTTATAAGGAATATTAATAAAATATAACAAAATAAAATATAAGACAAAATAAAACTATAACATTAGAGCCTGACAAGACATACAGAAGTAAAAGAGCCCAAGAAAAGGCACATGAAATAGATATAGACACACTGGCTTTACACACTCAGGAATCCCATAAAATTACTAAACTAAAACCATATATATATATATATATATATATATATATATATATATATATATATATATGTATATATACACACACACACACACACACACAAAGGGCCCGTGAGGTGAAAAGACAGAAAACAAAACAATTGTGGGGTGAAATTATATATATATATATATATATGTATGTATATATATATATATATATATATATATATATATATATATATATATATATATTCCTGTCATGACATTGTGAAACAAGGAACTTCCAAGAATGCTGAGTTCATTTTCTATTTTCCATCTACTGCTGGCACACAGCCTATCCTTAAGAGTAATTTGTTTTCCAAATGAGAATCCCTTGGAGGAAAGTAATTTTCACTTGCAAGTGGCTGTGATAGATATTATAAAAGTAGCTTTTCATACAGAGAAATGTGTCAGTGGTGACCCTTGTCTGCTAGGACTTTTAAACTTGCCCATTAAATTCATTCTCATAGCAACTCCACAGCAAAATGTGTGTCAAGCCATTACAGTCCTCTAAAATTAAAAAGTCTCACAAAGGTATAAATATAGAAAGAAAATTGTTTGCCCGTTATTATGGGAAGAAGGCTGGTTGAAGTGGCATGAGGGAATTTGACAAGTGATGAATATTTCTATCTCAGAATTGTGTAGTTAAAGATATTCCAAAATGGTCTAGATACTCAGAACAAACAGAAATCTGAAATCAAAGATATGAATGTATTAGAGTGGACATAATAAAAACTAAAATCAACCTGTCCAAGTGCAATACTCTGGGCACTAGTTTCTAATTCTGGTTTTGGAAATAGCTAAGTTTTATGTGCCTCTATTAAATATGTATGGGGTTATTTATCTTGCCTTTATAGGGTATTAGGTATTATCTATATTCATATAGATAAAATAAATAAATAGCTCTTTAAAAAATAAAAAAATAAATTTTTGATAAGTGTAGCCTTGAGCTAAATTTAACTACTGGGAGAAAATCTGACTACAGTTGTGACAGGTGACACAGGAGGGTTGCAGAAGTGAAATGTAACAAAAGGCCAAAATAGTAGCAGTCATATCTCAGATGACATAATAACTTTGCCTCCAGAATGTCCCACCAGAGACATCATAGTTTCCTGGTTTTTCAAGTCAATATCCAAATTCACTGAGCCTGAACACTTTATCTCATGAGAAACATCTCCCTTATTTTACTTCTTAGGCCCCTTTAAAGGTGATTTTCTAGGGAAAAGGACTTTATCATAAGTGACTGACTTCTATCTTTGAGCCTACACATATTTCTGATTAGGAGGATGCTAACCATTTGTTTTCTGAGTAAAAAGGGGTTCAGCATGAAGAATGGTCTGAGATGAAAATACATGGTCTGACCTGTCCGTTAGTTCCCTTCTTCTCAAGGACCAACCTGAGTCAGGACCAAGGAAACCAAATGCAATGTTGGCAAAAGTCATCTTGACCAGCATGCAGATAGAGAGAGAATAGAAGCCAAATTCCATCAAACTTTTTCTCCTGGCCTCACTTTGCAACTCTCAAAGTAAAAAAGAAAAAGAGAAAAGAATCTTAATTCCATGACACATTTTCCCTGGCTAAGAACCTCTAAACAGTAAAACAGCTCTAAACTATTCTGAGCATGAGCCTATTTCTAAATATGGATATTAAATCTGTTAGGTAGTGGTGGTAGAAGCTAAGCCACTAGATATGATCTCTCTTGGGGTTACATCCCTTGTAATTATTGTGCTCTAGGATTTGCCATAGAGCAATACCCTACAAATTGCATAGGAGGTCTAGATATAATTGTAGCCTATATGTCCAAATTTACTTATTCTTAAACTTATTGTGCAGAAAGACAGACACATGGGAAAATGCTCATATGTATCCTCTAAGCAAAAAGATTTAAGTAGAAAGGCCCATAACATGAACACATACAGAAAAGCACCACATTTCAGAACACTCCACGATATAATAAGACAAACATGTATACATGCACATGTACAGACACACACATAATAGGACAAATGTGTATACACACACATGAGGAGATGGAGTGGGAGACACACACACACACACACACACACACACTCACTCACTCACATGCCCACACACAGAAGAGACAGACAGGGAGAGAGAGACTAAGATGATACAAACAGAATTAAGCTAACAGAAACACACTATAATTATGTCATACATGATCCAAATAAATATTTAATGGACATGTAATAGACAGAGATGTATAAAATGACAAATATGGACAGAGTCTTATGTATATTATCTTATAATATATAAAGATTCATATAACCATCAAACAGACTTGACTGCAAAGTCATAGATGTAACAAATCCTGCCAAGATAAATGATTGGAGCTGGAAAGCATAATGAGTGAGATGATGCAGACACCCCAAAGACAAATATTACATATTCTCATCCTTATGTGGACCTTCATTTCAAATTTTGTGTTTAATTTGAAGTACCTATAGAATCCAGGAAATTAGAAAGGGACCATTTTTATGGAAGGAGAAGCAAGGTCTTTAGGGAGAGGGAATAAGGGAATAGTAAAACTGGTGTTATGAATGGGGAAAGGGAAGTTTAAGAAGGAAGAGGGTTGGGAAGATAGGGAAGAGAAGGGAGTTGGGGAGGATAACTAACACTAAAGATGTTTAAAAAAAAAGCCACGTGGAAACCTACTATTTTATATGCTACCCCCCCACACTTTTAATTAAGGTCACTGTACACATAAGTTTATGATCATCCCAGAAGTAATAGATGGCCAAAGAAAAATTATAGTGCCAGATATAGGATACCTTCCATAAAATTGGTTAGAGATATCAAACCATTCAAACAATACAGGCTATTTTCTCTTCTCTTCTCTTCTCTTCTCTTCTCTTCTCTTCTCTTCTCTTCTCTTCTCTTCTCTTCTCTTCTCTTCTCTTCTCTTCTCTCCTCTCCTCTCCTCTCCTCTCCTCTCCTCTCCTCTCCTCTCCTCTCCTCTCCTCTCCTCTCCTCTCCTCTTTTCTTTTCGTTTTATTAATCATTCAATTGATTTATATCTCAACTGATATCCCACTTCCCAGTTGCCCCTCCACAAAGCTCCCATACCACATCCACCCTTTCGCCCTCCCCTTTGCCTCTATGAGGGTGTTCTTCAACCCATCTACTCTCTCTTGCCCCACTCCTTCAGCATCTCCCTATGCTGGAGCATCAAACCTCCACAGGACCATGGGCCTCCATTTTCATTGATGTCAGACAAGGCCATCCTCTTCTATATATGTATCTGGAGCCATGAATCCCTCAATGTGTACTTTTTGGGAGCTCTGGGTAGGTGGTCCAGTTGATATTGTTCTTCTTGTGGGGTTGCAATTCCCCTCTGCTCCTTCAGTACTTCCTCCAGCTCCCCACTGGGGTCCCTAAACTCAGTCTGATGGTTGGCTCCAAGCATCAACATCTGAATTGCTCAGTTGCTGGCAGAATCTCCCAAGAAACAGCCACACCAGGGTCCTGTCAGGAAGCAACTCTTGGCCACAGCAATAGTGTCAGGGTTTGATGTATGCAGACAGGATAGATCCCCAGGTGGGGCAATCCCCAGATGGACCTTCCTTCAGTCTCCGCTCCATCTTTTGACCCTGTCTTTCCTTTGGACAGGAACATTTCTGATATCCTACTTCCCAGTAGGAAAGTGCCTATCTACTGAAAGTGTTCTCTACAGGTTTTATCTCCCCTTCTCTGTGAATTTGGGCTAAAGACATCCCCACTGGGTCCTGGGAGCCTCTCACTTCTCTCACATCTGGGACCCTCAATTAGCTATCCCCAGTTTCTCCCCCTCCCCCCCCCCCGCTGCTACATATGTTTATTCGATTTCCTAACCCTATGTACCTCTTTCTCATCTCCTCCAGTACCTGATACTGCCCCCTTATTTCTTCCCTCTCCTCTTTCCTTCTCAGATACCCATCCCTCCATCTCCCAAGATCATCCTGTTCCCCCCTCAATGCAGGACTGAAGCATCCACACCCTGGACTTCCTTCCTCCTAAGCTTCATATGGTCTGAGGGTTATATTGTGTGCATTGTGAGCTTTTGGGCTAATATCCACTTATCAGTGAGTACATTTCATGTATGCTTTTTTGTGACTGGGTTATCTCACTCAGGATGATATTTTCAAGTTCCATTCATTTGCCTGCAAATTTCATGAAGTCATTGTTTTTAATAGCTGAGTAGTATTCCATTGTGTAAATTTACCACATTTTCTATATCCATTCCTCTGTTGAGGGACATCTGGGTTCTTTCCAGCTTCTGGCTATTATAAACAAGGCTGATTTAAACATTGTGCAACATATATCCTTGTATATGTTGGAGCATCTTTGGGATATATGCCCAGTAGTGGTATAGCTTGGTCTTCAGGTAGAACTATTTCCAGTTTTCTGAGGAACCACCACATTGATTTCCAAAGTGGTTTTACCAACTTGTAATCCCACCAGCAACGGAGGAATGTTCCTCTTTCTCCACATCCTCACCAACATCTGCTGTCACCTGTGTTTTTGATCTTAGCCTTTCTGATTGGTCTGAGGTGGAATCCCAGGGTTGATTTTATTTGCATTTCCCTGATGACTAAGGATATTGAACATTTTTTTAAGAGCTTCTCAGACATTTGAGATTCCTCAGTTGAGAATTCTCTGTTTAGCTCTATATTTTTTTAATAGGGTTATTTGGTTCTCTAGAGTCTAACTTCTTGAGTTCTTTTTATATTTTTGGTAGTAGCCCTCTATTGGATATAGAGTAGGTAAAGATCTTTTACAATCTGTGCGTTTCCATTTTGTCCCATTGACAATGTCCTTTGCTTTTCATTTTTAAAAAAAATTTTTTTTAGAGACGAAGGACACAATTTTTAATATCATTTGTCTGGCTGGGGCAAATGTCCAAGGAAAAGCCAGCCTTGAACAGACGATTTCACAAACATATGCACACTTTAGGCTTATATTTTTCTTATGTAGTATCATCCTTAAATGTCTTTTAGATCCTGACCCCAGGTTACACTTTTTTGTTTTTTTTTTATTTTGTTTTTTTAATTAGGTATTTATTTCATTTAAATTTCCAACACGACAGAGCCGCTGAGGCAGCACCCTTGGCGGGACGCAGACAGCCGGCCACCGTCCGGACCAGATGACAGGTGTCCGCCTGGCTTGGGAGGCGGCCTCAGCCTCAGCAGCAGCGGTCGCCATCTTGGTTCCCGGACTCAGCAGAACTTAGGAAATTAGTCTGAACAGGTGAGAGGGTGCACCAGAGAACCGGACAGCTTCTGGGACAGGCAGAAGCACAGAGCCGCTGAGGCAGCACCCTTGGCGGGCCGCAGACAGCCGGCCACCGTCTGGACCAGAAGGCAGGTGTCCGCCTGGCTTGGGAGGCGGCCTCAGCCTCAGGAGCAGCGGTCGCCATCTTGGTTCCGGGACTCCCTGGAACTTAGGAATTTAGTCTGCACAGGTGAGAGTCTGCACCACAGAAGCTGACAGCTTCTGGGAACTGCCAAAGCAACACAGCTTCTGAGAAAGGCCCTGTTTTGGGCCTTCTTCTTCGGCACACCTTCCCTATAAGAGAGCTTGCTAGCAGAGAGTGCTCTGAGCACTGAAAATCAGAGGAGAGAATCTGTCTCCCAGGTCTGCTGATAGACAGTAACAGAATCACCAGAAGAACAATCTCTAAACAGAGTCAACTATAACTACTAACTCCAGAGATTACCAGATGGCGAAAGGTAAACGTAGGAATCTTACTAACAGGAACCAAGACCACTCACCATCATCAGAACCCAGCACTCCCACTTCGTCCAGTCCAGGACACCTCAACACACCCGAAAACCTAGACCTAGATTTAAAAGTATATCTCATGATGATGGTAGAGGACATCAAGAAGGACTTTAATAAATCACTTAAAGAAATACAGGAGAACACTGCTAAAGAGTTACAAGTCCTTAAAGAAAAACAGGAAAATAATCAAACAGGTAGAAGTCCTTACAGAAAAAGAGGAAAAAACATACAAACAGGTGATGGAAATGAACAAAACCATACTAGACCTAAAAAGGGAAGTAGACACAATAAAGAAAACTCAAAGTGAGGCAACACTGGAGATAGAAACCCTAGGAAAGAAATCTGGAACCATAGATGCCAGCATCAGCAACAGAATACAAGAGATGAAAGAGAGAATCTCAGGTGCAGAAGATTCCATAGAGAACATCGGCACAACAATCAAAGAAAATGGAAAATGCAAAAAGATCCTAACTCAAATTATCCAGGAAATCCAGGACACAATGAGAAGACCAAACCTACGGATAATAGGAGTGGATGAGAATGAAGATTTTCAACTCAAAGGACCAGCAAACATCTTCAACAAAATTATTGAAGAAAACTTCCCAAATCTAAAGAAAGAGATGCCTATGAACATACAAGAAGCCTACAGAACTCCAAATAGACTGGACCAGAAAAGAAATTCCTCCCGACACATAATAATCAGAACAACAAATGCACTAAATAAAGATAGAATACTAAAAGCAGTAAGGGAAAAAGGTCAAATAACATAAAAAGGCAAGCCTATCAGAATTACACCAGATTTTTCACCAGAGACTATGAAAGCCAGAAGAGCCTGGACAGATGTTATACAGACACTAAGAGAACACAAATTCCAGCCCAGGCTACTATATCCAGCCAAACTCTCAATTACCATAGATGGAGAAACCAAAGTATTCCACGACAAAACCGAATTCACACATTATCTCTCCACAAATCCAGCCCTTCAAAGAATAATAACAGAAAAAAAACCAATACAAGAACGGGAACAACTCCCTAGAAAAAACAGGAAGGTAATCCCTCAACAAACCTAAAAGAAGACAGCCACAAGAACAGAATGCCAACTTTAACAACAAAAATAACAGGAAGCAACAACTACTTTTCCTTAATATCTCTTAACATCAATGGTCTCAACTCCCCAATAAAAAGACATAGACTAACAAACTGGCTACACAAACAAGACCCAACATTTTGCTGCTTACAGGAAACACATCTCAGAGAAAAAGATAGACACTACCTCAGAATGAAAGGCTGGAAAACAATTTTCCAAGCAAATGGTATGAAGAAACAAGCTGGAGTAGCCATCCTAATATCTGATAAGATTGACTTCCAACCCAAAGTCATCAAAAAAGACAAGGAGGGGCACTTCGTTCTCGTCAAAGTTAAATCCTCCAAGAGGAACTCTCAATTCTGAATATCTATGCTCCAAATACAAGGGCAGCCACATTCATTAAAGAAACTTTAGTAAAGCTCAAAGCACACATTGCACCTCACACAATAATAGTGGGAGACTTCAACACACCACTTTCACCAATGGACAGATCATGGAAACAGAAACTAAACAGGGACACACTGAAACTAACAGAAGTGATGAAACAAACGGATCTGACAGATATCTACATAACATTTTATCCTAAAACAAAAGGATATACCTTCTTCTCAGCACCTCATGGTACCTTCTCCAAAATTGACCACATAATAGGTCACAAAACAGGCCTCAACAGATTCAAAAATATTGAAATTGTCCCATGTATCCTATCAGATCACCATGCACTGAGGCTGATCTTCAATAACAAAAAAAAAATAATAGAGAGCCAACACTCATGTGGAAACTGAACAACACTCTTCTCAATGATACCTTGGTCAAGGAAGGAATAAAGAAAGAAATTAAAGACTTTTTAGAGTTTAATGAAAATGAAGCCACAACGTACCCAAACCTTTGGGACACAATGAAAGCATTTCTAAGAGGGAAACTCATAGCTCTGAGTGCCTCCAAGAAGAAACGGGAGAGAGCACATACTAGCAGCTTGACAACACATCTAAAAGCTCTAGAAAAAAAGGAAGCAAATTCACCCAAGAGGAGTAGATGGCAGGAAATAATCAAACTCAGGGGTGAAATCAACCAAGTGGAAACAAGAAGAACTATTCAAAGAATTAACCAAACGAGGAGCTGGTTCTTTGAGAAAATCAACAAGATAGATAAACCCTTAGCTAGACTCACTAGAGGGCACAGGGACAAAATCCTAATTAACAAAATCAGAACTGAAAAGGGAGACATAACAACAGATCCTGAAGAAATCCAAAACACCATCAGATCCTTCTACAAAAGTCTATACTCAACAAAACTGGAAAACCTGGACGAAATGGACAAATTTCTGGACAGATACCAGGTACCAAAGTTGAATCAGGATCAAGTTGACCTTCTAAACAGTCCCATATCCCCTAAAGAAATAGAAGCAGTTACAGTCTCCCAGCCAAAAAAAAAGCCCAGGACCAGACGGGTTTAGTGCAGAGTTCTATCAGACCTTCAAAGAAGATCTAATTCCAGTTCTGCACAAACTTTTTCACAAGATAGAAGTAGAAGGTACTCTACCCAACTCATTTTATGAAGCCACTATTACTCTGATACCTAAACCACAGAAAGATCCAACAAAGATAGAGAACTTCAGACCAATTTCTCTTATGAATATCAATGCAAAAATCCTCAATAAAATTCTCGCTAACTGAATCCAAGAACACATTAAAGCAATCATCCATCCTAACCAAGTAGGTTTTATTCCAGGGATGCAGGGATGGTTTAATATACGAAAATCCATCAATGTAATCCATTATATAAACAAACTCAAAGACAAAAACCACATGATCATCTCGTTAGATGCAGAAAAAGCATTTGACAAGAACCAACACCCATTCATGATAAAAGTTCTGGAAAGATCGGGAATTCAAGGCCCATACCTAAACATGATAAAAGCAATCTACAGCAAACCAGTAGCCAACATCAAAGTAAATGGTGAGAAGCTGGAAGCAATCCCACTAAAATCAGGGACTAGACAAGGCTGCCCACTTTCTCCCTACCTTTTCAACATAGTACTTGAAGTATTAGCCAGAGCAATTCGACAACAAAAGAAGATCAAGGGGATACAAATTGGAAAAGAGGAAGTCAAAATATCACTTTTTGCAGATGATATGATAGTATATATAAGTGACCCCAAAAATTCCACCAGAGAACTCCTAAACCTGATAAACAGCTTCGGTGAAGTAGCGGGATATAAAATAAACTCAAACAAGTCAATGGCCTTTCTCTACACAAAGAATAAACAGGCTGACAAAGAAATTAGGGAAACAACACCCTTCTCAATAGTCACAAAGAATATAAAATAT
Source organism: Mus musculus (assembly GCF_000001635.26). Taxonomy (NCBI): domain Eukaryota; kingdom Metazoa; phylum Chordata; class Mammalia; order Rodentia; family Muridae; genus Mus; species Mus musculus. The sequence goes on from NC_000086.7 coordinate 95,337,642, forward strand.
CTCGGCGTGACTCTAACTAAGGAAGTGAAAGATCTGTATGATAAAAACTTCAAGTCTCTGAAGAAAGAAATTAAAGAAGATCTCAGAAGATGGAAGGTTCTCCCATGCTCATGGATTGGCAGGATCAACATTGTAAAAATGGCTATCTTGCCAAAAGCAATCTACAGATTCAATGCAATCCCCATCAAAATTCCAATTCATTTCTTCAACGAATTAGAAGGAGCAATTTGCAAATTCATTTGGAATAACAAAAAACCTAGGATAGCAAAAACTCTTCTCAAGGATAAAAGAACCTCTGGTGGAATCACCATGCCTGACCTAAAGCTTTACTACAGAGCAATTGTGATAAAAACTGCATGGTACTGGTATAGAGACAGACAAGTAGACCAATGGAATAGAATTGAAGACCCAGAAATGAACCCACACACCTATGGTCACTTGATCTTCGACAAGGGAGCTAAAACCATCCAGTGGAAGAAAGACAGCATTTTCAACAATTGGTGCTGGCACAACTGGTTGTTGTCATGTAGAAGAATGCGAATCGACCCATTCCTCTCTCCTTGTACTAAGGTCAAATCTAAGTGGATCAAGGAACTTCACTTAAAACCAGAGACACTGAAACTTATAGAGGAGAAAGTGGGGAAAATCCTTGAAGATATGGGCACAGGGGAAAAATTCCTGAACAGAACAGCAATGGCTTGTGCTGTAAGATCGAGAATTGACAAATGGGACCTAATGAAACTCCAAAGTTTCTGCAAGGCAAAAGACACTGTCAATAAGACAAAAAGTCCACCAACAGATTGGGAAAGGATCTTTACCTATCCTAAATCAGATAGGGGACTAATATCCAACATATATAAAGAACTCAAGAAGGTGGACTTCAGAAAATCAAATAGCCCCATTAAAAATGGGGCTCAGAACTGAACAAAGAATTCTCACCTGAGGAATACCGAATGGCAGAGAAGCACCTGAAAAAATGTTCAACATCCTTAATCATCAGGGAAATGCAAATCAAAACAACCCTGAGATTCCACCTCACACCAGTCAGAATGGCTAAGATCAAAAATTCAGGTGACAGCAGATGCTGGCGTGGATGTGGAGAAAGAGGAACACTCTTCCATTGTTGGTGGGATTGCAGGCTTGTACAACCACTCTGGAAATCAGTCTGGCGGTTCCTCAGAAAATTGGACATAGTACTACCGGAGGATCCAGCAATACCTCTCCTGGGCATATATCCAGAAGATGCCCCAACTGGTAAGAAGGACACATGCTCCACTATGTTCATAGCAGCCTTATTTATAATAGCCAGAAGCTGGAAAGAACCCAGATGCCCCTCAAAAGAGGAGTGGATACAGAAAATGTGGTACATCTACACAATGGAGTACTACTCAGCTATTAAAAAGAATGAATTTATGAAATTCCTAGCCAAATGGATGGACCTGGAGGGCATCATCCTGAGTGAGGTAACACATTCACAAAGGAACTCACACAATATGTACTCACTGATAAGTGGATATTAGCCCAAAACCTAGGATACCCAAGATATAAGATACAATTTCCTAAACACATGAAACTCAAGAAAAATGAAGACTGAAATGTGGACACTATGCCCCTCCTTAGAAGTGGGAACAAAACACCCTTGAAAGGAGTTACAGAGACAAAGTTTGGAGCTGAGATGAAAGGATGGACCATGTAGAGACTGCCATATCCAGGGATCCACCCCATAATCAGCATCCAAACGCTGACACCATTGCATACACTAGCAAGATTTTATCGAAAGGACCCAGATGTAGCTGTCTCTTGTGAGACTATGCCGGGGCCTAGCAAACACAGAAGTGGATGCTCACAGTCAGCTAATGAATGGATCACAGGGCTCCCAATGGAGGAGCTAGAGAAAGTACCCAAGGAGCTAAAGGGATCTGCAACCCTATAGGTGGAACAACATTATGAACTAACCATAACCATATGGGTATGGGGGACTTTAGGTATAGCATTGGAAATGTAAATGAGCTAAATACTTAATAAAAATTAAAAAAAAATTAAATTTCCAACGCTATCCCAGAAGTCCCCCACCTGCTCCCCCACCCACTCCCCCACCCACCCACTCCCACTTCTTGGCCCTGGAGTTCCCCTGTACTGAGTCAGATAAAGTTTGCACAACCAATGGGCTTCTCTTTCCACTGATGGCCCACTAAGCCATCTTCTGATACATATGCAGCTAGAGACACAAGCTCCGGGGGGTACTGGGTAATTCATATTCTTGTTCCACCTATAGGGTTGCAGATCCCTTTAGCTCCTTGGTTACTTTCTCTAGCTCAATTTTATGAGGTCCCATTTGTCGATTGTTGATCTTAGAGCACAAGCCATTGGTGTTCTGTTTAGGAAAATTTCCTTTGTGCCCATGTGTTTGAGGTTCTTCCCTACTTTCTCTTCTATTAGATTCAGTGTATCTGGTTTTATGTGGAGGTCCTTGATGCACTTGGACTTGAGGTTTGTACAAGGAGCTAAGAATGGATCAATTTACATTCTTCTACATGCTGACCACCAGTTGAACTAGCACCATTTGTTGAAAATGCTGTCTTTTTTTTTTTTTTTTTTTTTTTTTTTTGCACTGTATGGTTTTAGCTTCTTTGTCAAAGATCAAGTGACCATTGGCATGTGGGTTCATTTCTGGGTCTTCAATTCTATTCCATTGATCTACCTGTATGTCTGTGTACAAATACTATGTGGTTTTATCACAATTGCTTTATAGTGTAGCTTGGGGTCAGGGATGGTGATTTCCCCAGAAGTTCTTTTATTGTTGACAATAGTTTTCACTATCCTGGGTTTTTTGTTATTCCAAATGCATTTGAGAATTAAGAAGATGCTTGAATGTAACTTAGAAGGGGAAATAAAATAGTTCTAAGTAGCAGGGGGAGAGAGGAAACTGGGAGTGAGGGGGATGGGACAGGGAATGTTGTGTCCTAGATCATGTGTGGGAAAAACAGGAGATATGGATAGATGGCCATGAGAATGAATAGAAATCTGCAACTGACAGAGGTCAGGAGGTGGGGGGCATCTCCAGGATGAGACAGAGACCTGGGATAAAGGAAGTGCCCAAGAATCAATGGGGGGGGGTGACCATAGCTGTAACTCACAGCATTGGGGATATGGAACCAGGAAAGGACACTTCCTATAGCCAGGCAGGAACCCAAGTGGACCCATAGGGACACCAACCCACCCACAAACTTTTGACCCCCAAATTTATTCTGTCTACAAGAAATGCAAGGACAGGAAATGGAGCAGAGACTGAGGGAATGGCCAACCAATAATCTGTCGAGACCCATTTCATGGGCAAGCACCAATTGCTGACACTATTAATTATATTCTGTTATGCTTTCAGACAGAAGCATGTTGTCCACTGAGAGACTCCACCCAGCAGCTGTCTCAGACAGACTCAGAGACCCACACCCAAACAGTGGATGGAACTTGGGAACTATTATGGAAGAGTTGGAAGAATTGCAGGCTCAGAAGGAATTCCAAAGAAAGACCAGCAGTGTCAACTAACTTGGACCCTTTGTGCTGTCAGAGATTGACCCACTAACCAAAGAGTGTACATGAGCTGAACTACCCCCGTGGTGCCCAGATATGTAGCAGATATGCAGTTTAGTCTTCATATGGGTCTCAAAGAACTGAGGCTAGGACTATCCCAAAAGCCATTGCCTGTTTGTGGGATATGTTCTTCTAACTGGGCTGCCTTGTCTGGCCTCAGAAGAGAGGATGTGCCTAGCTCCACAAAGACTTAATATGCCATGGCGGGGCATAGGAAAAGGAAGCATGGGGAAAGATTGTGGGAAGGGGTGACTGAGAGGAGTGGCAGTGAGCAGGATATAAAGTGAATAAATTTAAAAAATTTAAAAAGAATGCTAATGAAACATATCTCTGGTGTCATCATTTTGGACACTGAAGAAGCTGTTTGATGTCGAGGAAGAGCTGAGAATGGAGCAGGGGCTGTGGGGCTGGCTCTGGCCTGGGGCTGAAGGAAAAAGTGGAGAGGAGAGCTGGTTTCTGCAGGGAGGAGAGTGTCTCTGTCTTGCTTGGTTGGGAGGCTTGGCTCAGTGGAGACCGTGACTGAGAATGAAGAGAGGCCCGAGGAAGACCTGCTCCATCGTTCCCCATGGTGGATCCTAATGAGAAGAGACAGTCCGTGGTTTTAAGGCATTTATTGTCATGGCAGAGAGTTGTGATGAGTGAAATCTTACCCGACTTTCTCAGGGCCAGCCTGAGGTTAAATACGTTTTGCAGGGAGGAGTATCTAGGAAGGGGAGCTAAGAGGGTAGTAGAGTCAGAGAAAGGCAGAGAGAAGTTGAGGCCGGCCATGACCTCATGGAGAGAGGGGGAAAGGGAATGGGGAGAGAGGGGGAGAAAGGGAGCAAGAGGCAAAGGAGAGGAAAGAGTAAGAGAGGGAGGAGGGGGCAAGCAGGCCCTTTTATAGTGGATCAGGTCTATCTGGCTGTTGCCAGGTAACTGTGGGGAGGAGCATACCTGGCTGTTGCCAGGTAACTGTGGGGTGGAGTCCAGACAGAATACCAAGGGCTTCGGGCATTGCCCTATGTGACTGATGTATGGAGAGCTGAGGCCTCATGTCAGGAGCCTAGTGTCTGGGAGCATGGCAAATGGCCATCTATCCTGAGCAGGAATACCTGCTGGGTCCCCGGGGTTTAAACCTAGCTTGACCAGAAAATAGGCTACCTTTCTTGGTCCCACAGACTGTAACTGCCAAAACAGGTTTCTAAAGTAATCTAACCTTAAGATGTTAGAACAACAAAGAAAAAAATATGAAATGAATGGCGTGTGTGCAAATGAACACATGCAGTAGAACTGTTTCTGGGATACCACCTTGCTGAAGCAAAAGAACCTCAGTACTTTATTTGGAAAATGAATTTGGAATTCTCACATTGGCATTCTCATATTGACAAATTTACAGATTATTCATCATGTAACAGTCTTAGAAGACATATTTCCAATTCAACTAGTTTATTGTTATTTCCATTATTATCATTTCACATTAGTTATAGGCACTTGTATAGTCATTAAACATTTTGAGCCTTCTACCCATGAAATCCAAATTATTACTCCCAAAAATTCAGATACAAAAACTGATGCTCAAAAGGGTAAATTTATTATTTATTCTAAATCTGACAAATATTAAGTAGCCGAGCCAACATTTTAATTCAAGTGTGTTTGACTTTAAGAGAGATGCCACTTTATCACATTGGGTTGTCAGGAAACAAAATCCACTGGCTTTCCTATTTATGTCAATAACCATTTGTTGACTGAGCAAGTGAGAGCCCAAGTGAATGAGAGACATACAGAATTGGTAGAGTGACATGGAAATAAGAAGGAACTTATTGACTAGTGGGCATTCATGTATGCTAGGAACTGGGATGGGACTATTCTTAAATTTGATTTTACTAAATCTTCACAATAATCCTGAGTGACAAATGTTATCCAGCATCCCATTTCCCAGATGGAAAATGGAAGATTACACATGTTCTACAAATTGCTCAAGGTAGCCGAGCAAAAATGTGGAGTTTGGTGTGTCCAACTCTAAAGCAAATTCTTTCCACTATACTGGCTTGTGCTAGAAACCTCTAGAATAGAAACCAAGAAAGAGCTTGGTAAGAGTACATGTGAACTATGATATAAAGGCAGCAACTGACTAGTACAAAATGAAGTGAAAGCCTCAGGCCTGAGCAAGTTGGAGGTAAATCAGATACTAACCATGATTTGGATGTGGTTCTTAGAGCCTGTTATCAGCTGGGTCAGAGATATAAAAGGAACTAAATGACAACTGGCTTCCCATTTGGGGTCCTGATGTCACCTTTCTTTTCAGAGATATATTTAACCCAAGTATCCGGTTTGGACCTCAAAATACAGAGCCGTGATGTGGGATCCACTTATATCCTAAAGGTGAGAGTGGCTGCAAAGGTGTGGTAAGACATGCACCAATCGCAGGAGTATGTTTTCCCACACTTGGTCTATAAATAAACATAAATCATCCCCCCACCCCATCCAGGATAGGGTATACTAACACTATCTCATCTGATCCTTACCCTGAGGGGGTTTTATCTGCTTCAAACAATCAGAGGCTGATGGTATCTAATACTTTCAAAAGACTCAAAACTTTCAGGGGTTCAGTCTCTTCCTAAAAGAGAGAAAAACAACAGACAAGTTTTGTTGCATTAGATCCTCCTATCCCACTTGATTTTCCAGAGCATGATACAATTGTATCTAGGCAGCTGATTTAAAAATATGGCTTATTTAATAATCAACACCTGCATTAATGTTACTGAAGGTAAGTTTGGGTGTAAATAACACTTTGTTTCTGAATACCTAAGATTCTGGTTGAGAAAGTAAAATAGCATTTGGACATGGTAGTAAAGTCAAGAGAAGTTTTTAGTTACAACTATTCTATGAACTGATGTCTGATCTTGGACAGATCTCAATCTCTTTCTGCACATATTACCTCATGCATACAATAAGAAAATCCCTCAAACTTTTAAACCCCTTGTAGTTCTGACAGAGAGTGACTACTATCCTGTCTTCATTATGCTTTGCTTTATGCCTTCACTATCTCTCATTTCTGAGGGAACTGTTACAGAAGATCCAAATGAGTAATTTCTTTGGTTCTTCTCTTCCTATAATACTAAGAAGAACTTAATATACTGAGCCAAAGCAGGCCATATGTTCCACATAAATGTACCTAAAAGAAGAGATGGGCGAAGGAGTATGTCCCAGGCAGTGACAAAGACTTCGAGATTGAGAGAATCTTTAGACCATGGAAAAGTGGGACCAGGGTTCCCAAAACTTTTATAAAATTTGGAAAATAATTTTACAAAATTATAAGCAAAATCAACATTCATAGAAATTACGCTGTAAAAAGGATTCAAGATGAGCTGGAATGTGCAAAAGGCCCAGGTACCTGCTATTCCTTCTAACTGTGGTATGAATTGTAAATGAAAAGAGCCTGACAAATGGCTGAGTCTGGAAGTACACCTTCTGAAATGCTGCAAAATAATTAAGGAGTTGAATGCAATGTTTCTGGATTTTAAATGATATAAATGAAACTTTTCTAATCCCTGAGTCTATCTGTGGTCAGTGGTCTCTAAAGGAAGACCTATAACATATAGTTATAGGTCTAAGTAAGACACAAAAGAGATAGGAATGTGATGACATCACAGGATGTTGAAACTATGGGATAGGTTGTTTTGAGGATAGCACATTGTATATATATAAGTGTAGGATAGAAAGTAGGAACTGGAGCATATGAGTCTTAGAACATACTAAGTACAGAGAAATGGGGGTACAGGTGAGTTTAGGGAAGAAAAGTATCTTAGTTTCTTTTCTTTTTAAATTTAATTTTATTATTTTTTTACTTACTCACTTTACATCCTGCTCACTGCCCCCCTCTTGGTCACCCCCTCCCACAATCCTTCCCCCCACCCTCCTCTCCCTTTCGTGATTGAGTGAGTGGGGCTCCCTGGATATCCCTCTTCCCTAGGACTTCAAGTCTCTCTGAGGCTAGGTGCTTCCTCTCCCACTGAGGCCAGACAAGGTAGCCCAGATAGAAGTACATATCCTACATATAGGCAACAGCTTTTGGGATAACCTTTGTTCCAGCTGTCCAGGACCCACATGAAGACCAAGCTGCACATCTGCTACATATGTGTGGTGAGGCCTAGCTCCAACCCATGTATTTTCTTTGGTTGGTAGTTCCGACTCTGAGAGCCCCAAGGGTCAGGGTTAGTTGACTCTGTTGGTTTTCCTGTGGAGTTTCTATCCCATTTGGAGCCTTCGATCTTTCCTCCAAGCTTCATCCACTGTTTGGCTGTGGGTGTCTGTATCTGTCTGAATCAGCTGCTGGGTGGAGCCTTAGTTTTCTAATTCTGTGAAAAAACACTATGACCATGGCAATTTATAGAAGAAAAAAGTTAATGGGAACTTAAAGCTGAAGAGTGTGGTCCATGACCATCTTAGAAGGTAGCATGGCAACAGGCAAGTAGGTAGGGCACAGCACTGAAGCAATAGCTGAGCTCTTATATGTGACCCATAAGAATGAGGGGAGCAGAAAGGGAAGGGAGGAGGGAGAGAAGGGAGGGAGGGTGGGAGAGACAGACAGAGAGAGGGGGGAAGAAGGAATAGCATGGGCTTTTGAAGCCTCAAAGACATCTCCAAGTGACACACCTTCTCCAGTAAGGCCATACCTTCTAATCCTTTTCAAACAGTTCAACTAACTCTGGACCGGACATTTAAATGTTTGAGTCTACGTGGGCCATTTTTATTCATATCACCACAGTCTTCTCTCTGTCTCTCATAGGCTCATAGACATATTCAAATGTATTTAGCTCAACTTCAAAAGTCCCCATGGTTTTTCAGTCTCAACACCATTTTTGTTTATTTATTTATTTATTGGATATTTTCTTTATTTACATTTCAAATGTTATCCCCTTTCCCAGTTCCCCCCTTCCGGAAACATCCTATCCCATCCCTCCTCCCCCTGCTTCTATGAGGGTGTTCCTCTACCCACCCACCCACCCACCCCAGCCTCCCTCCTCTCAATTCCCCTACACTGGGAACATAGTGAGGAACTATTAGACCAAAGAAAGACTAAAACCCAGCAGCAGTGTTAACTCTAAATGCTATAGCTACATATCTGATGTCAAAGGGCTTAGATAGCTCCTCTCTTTTGGCTTTGGCAATTGCAAAACACTTATTTCTTTTGAGCTATTTCCACTGTGTATATGCTGCTCTTCTTGGCAAGTATCCTATGGTTCTGCCATCTCCAAAATCTTGGAGTCTTCAGTGGAATCCCAACTTCACTCTTGTGGCTTAACCCTCTGGGCCTGAACACAGAAACACATATGCCACACCCTGGCCTCAGCAGCTTTCCTTAACTGTGGAAGACTTCACAACCCGTTTTGTACTGTATCCTTTATGACCCTAAAGCCAAAACAACAAAGCAATTGATACCAAGTTTTGCTGCCTGCTTGGGATGGAATCTGGCCCCCTCCTTGAATTACATTTGTATAAGCTTCGATTTGTTGATGTATTCCTTTGTTGCATAAACTTTCCTTAGCCATTTTCTTTTCATAAGTTGTAGTATTTCCTGGGTAGGGTATTGGCCCTGAGGACACTACTCTCTTTATTCCATTTCTCCTTATTTCTCCCAGCACAAGTGAAGGTTGCTATATTAAATTTCCTGGTGCTCTTTTATTCCACAAACTGTAAGTTTTATATTTCTTTTTATCCCTCTTGACCTTTTTTTTTATTGTAGATCTATGTAAAGGTGATAACAACAAAATGACAGAGTCAATTTTAGACTGTCTTGAAATATACTCTGCCAATGAAATTAGTCTAAAAGTTTTCAATTTAGCTTCATAGAGATTCTTAGGACAAGAGAAAAAATTAACTACATTGTTTGTCAAATTATTACAAGATTGGTCTCTAGCCCAGTTGCTAATACTATCCCTCTCTGAAACTCCTTAATCTGTGCCTCCATTTTTTGCATTGCTCTCAGTACTGTTGTTCCCCAAGCTTTCACTAGAATGTACCATTAAGCCCAACTTAGAGTTTTCAACTGATTTTCTAGTCCAAAGTCTCAAAGTTTTGTACATTTCTCAAAAAAAAAAAAATAGCATGCACAATTCTAGTTGAATTGACTAGGTCAATAGTTGGTTCCACAGCTCACTCCCTGGAACCAGCATCTGTCTTAGTTACTTTTCTATTGTTGCAAAGATATACCATCAGCCAGGCAACTTATAAAAGAAAGCATTTAATTTCCGGCTCATGGTCCATGGCGTCAGACAGATAATTATGGCACTGGAGCAATAGCAGAGAGACTATATCTGACCTACAAGCAAGAGACAGAGAGAGGGGGAGGAAGGAATTGAGGGAGGGAGGGAGGGAGGGAGGGAGGGAGGGAGGGAGGGAGAGAGAGAAAGAGAGAGAGAGAGAGAGAGAGAGAGAGAGAGAGAGAGAGAGAGAGAGAGAGAGAGAGAACTAGGAACTAGGAATAGCATGGGCTTTTGAAACCCCAAAGCTACCCTCAAGTGACTTACCATCTCTATCAACACCACTTCCAATCCTCCCCAGAAGTTCCACCAACTGTAGACTCAGCTTCCAAACATATGAGCCTATCAGGGCCATCCTCATTCAAACCCTCATGAATGCTTTGAGTTAAAAATTAACACCCCACAAAACGAAGATATTTGCATTTTGGATGAACTTAAGGGGAAATGTACGGCAAGGCATTGCTGAGTGACACTTTTCTGTATGAATGTCAAAATTAGGGACCAGAGGCTATTGTGAGTAGATTAGCAATGAACATGGGCAAGCAAGTATCTCTGTAGTAAGTACCAAGTTATTTGGGTTTGCCAAAGATTGGTATAGATGAGTTTTAAATAGATCTGTCTTCTCTTCTTCTTCTTCTTCTTCTTCTTCTTCTTCTTCTTCTTCTTCTTCTTCTTCTTCTTCTTCTTCTTCTTCTTCTTCTTCTTCTTCTTCTTTGAGAAGACATTACTATGTAGCTGTGGCTTGTCCAAAATACACTACATATATACTACATGAACCAAGCTAGCTTTGAACTCATAAAAATCCACCTGCCTCTATCTGTGTCTCCCTTGAAGGTATGTGCCACCAAACCAAGTAGATCTATTTTTAACTTCTTGAAAAGTTCCCATATTGGCTACACTGGGTTGCAATCCCATAGAAAGTGAATGAATGTTCATCAGCATTTTCTGTCAGTTGTTTTCTTGATCTTAGCGATTCTAACTGGGCTAAGAGAAATATCCAAGATATATCTAAGTTGCATTTTCTTGCTTCCTAAGGATGTAAAACACCTTTAAAAATATTTCTTGGCTTAAGCATGAGCCTAGCAGTGCACTGACCATCTGCCTCTCCACCCACATACGTATCATCTATCAAAAAATTCAAGAATTTCAATCTCATAAAAAAGCAAACAATAGATTCTACCAAGAGAAAAGGACTGTCTTTCTTATTATTGCTAGCTCCAGTCTCTAGGAAAGTACTGCCTTCAATGCACTAAATATTAGGTTAGTGGATGAAAGAAAAGACAGAGGCTTACATCTAACATACATACAACCAGAATTTCATGGAAGTTTTTCAGTCTATTTGGTCAAGAAACAGGAAGTTCATATTCAGTAAACTAGACACAGGCAAGCACATTTCAACACATTGTCCATGATTTCAAAGTCTTTTAGGGAGCTGAAATCAAAATAACTTTCATGGTTTCATTTTTTTACCTAGGTAACTAGTATCATCTGCCTAATTCTCTGTGGGGAGAGATTGGGATCAAGTTCAGAGACATTTACTATCTAGAGATATTAAAAATATTAATCAAATTTAAAATGTTTGAAACATAATCCCAACTTTACCCTTTAATTTTCTGTTGGACTCACTAACAGGACACTCAATCACTCTGGGTTTATTTCATTAGCAACTGATGTAGAGAAGAAAAACAACAACATTAGGCTCCTACTACACCACATAAATATTACAAAGACAAACAATGAGAAATATCTGTGGTATACTGAGGAGTCCACCAAATTCCAATGGAAATTCTAACCTAATTCCATGGTGATATGGATAAGCCTGGCAAAACTCCGTAGGTCTAATGCTACAGTCCTACTTAGTAGGGGGAAGAGAATAATCTCTGCGAAGTAGAGGGAGAGAGGGATCTTGGAGGGAGAAAGGAGGGGGAGGGAAAAGGGGGGGCCAGTTCAGATATGGGAGGAGATGGAGAAGAAGTAAGGAATTTGAAAGTATGTGTGTAGCAGTGGGGGAGGGGAATTTGAGGCGTTTGTCACTAGAAAGTCCCAAATGCCAGGGACCCAAGAGGTTCCCAGGAACCAACAGGGGGGACTTTAGCTGAAATATCCAACAAAGGGGAGAGAGAACCTGTACAGACTATATCCAGTGAATAAGCATGGTCCCCACTTGAGGGATGGGGCTACCCACTCACCTCAAAAATATTAATCCAGAATTCTTCCTGTCAAAAGAAAATGCAAGAAAAAAAGAGTGGAGAAGAAACTGGAAGTAAAGCCATCCAGAGGCTGTCCCACGTAGGGATCTATCCCATTTGTAGACAACAAATCCAGACACTATTGCTGATGCCAAGAAGTGCTTACTGATAGGAGCCCAGTATAGCTGAACCCTGAGAGGCTCTGCCAGAGTGTTGGGAGCCGCCCCCACATTCGCCGTCACAAGATGGCGCTGACATCCTGTGTTCTAAGTGGTAAACAAATGATCTGCGCATGAGCCAAGGGTATTTTATGACTACTTGTACTCTACCTTTCCCGTGAACGTCAGCTCGGCCATGGGCTGCAGCCAATCAGGGAGTGATGCGTCCTAGGCGAAATATAACGCTCCTAAAAAAGGGGACGGGTTTCCGCCATTCTCTCTCGCTGGCATCTCTCTGGCTCTGCGCGCCCTGCGCTCGCTCGCTGCCTAAAGATGTAAACAATAGAGCGCGCGCGCCGGAGCTCTGGCTCCTAAAGATGTAATTGAAGGGGCTTTCGTTTTTGGGGCTGGGCGCTGGGCGCTTGCCCTCCTGGCTCCCAAAGATGTAAGCAATAAAGTTTTGCCGCAGAAGATTCTGGTCTGTTGCGTCTTTCCTGGCCGGGCGTGAGAACGCGTCTAATAAGAATTGGTGCCGAAACCCAGGACGAGAAATTCCGGGACGAGAAAAAATCCGGGAAGAAAAAACCCGGGAGGAAACTCGGGACGGGAGTTTCACCGGCGCAAGGAAGATCCCTCATTCCAGAACCAGAACTGCGGGTCGCGGTAATAAAGGTTCCCGTAAAGCAGACTGTTAAGAAGGATTCAACTACATGAATTCAGAACTTTTCAGCTGGGGAACGGCGGTAACCCGTAAGTATAGCTTTACGAGGTAAGCCTGGCCTTGAACTTTCTAAGGAAATTCAAGACAGTCTATCAGAAGTAAAGTGGAAAATAGCTTTATAAGGTATGTTTGGCCTTGAACTTTCTCTAGTGTTAGAAGCCCTTTTGTTCCTTTTCACATGTTATCAAGTGGTTAAGGCAGGGCGGATTCTGGATGAAGTTCAGGACAATCTATCAGAAGTAAAGCGGGGAGAGAGAATAGGAGCAAAGAAAAAATATGGTTCACAAAATAAGTATACAGGCCTTTCCAAGGGTCTTGAACCTGAGGAAAAGTTTAGGTCAGGTAAGAATACCTGGGGAGAGATTAGAAGGAAGGAGAAGGAAAAAGAAAAGAAAAAAGATCAATTAGAGAAGCCAGTTCTTAGTAGTTCTGAATCAGATGAAAAGGCTATTAGGGCCTGGAAGGCGCTCTCCCGAGCAGGTGAAGCCACTGGACAATAATGACAGAGGCAGGCTCTTGCAGCCTACAAGGTCTTATTGTCCACCCTGGAGTTGTAGATCAGGATTGTAAAGGGGAACTTCAGGTTCTCTGTTCTTGTCCTCAAGTTGTCTTTTCTATATCACAAGGGGACAAAATAGCTCAACTAATAATTTTGCCAAGCCTACATGGCTGTTTTTTCTTCCTCTGGTATTCCTAGAGCTGCCAGAGAGATTGGTTCTACTAAAAATGATTCTGATTACTTAATAATGCCTTTAGATTGTTGTCAAATTTTATCTACTCACGTAGGGGTAAACCCTCGTGGCGTCAGGCCATTACAGGTCTGACAAATGGATGTCACGCATATTTCCTCCTTTGAGAGAAATCAATATTTATAGGTAGAGATAAGAAGAGATCACCTCCATACCTTAAATGATTTTCAAAAGCTGTTGGGAGATATTAATTGGCTCAGACCTTTTTTAAAGATTCCTTCCGCTGAGTTAAGGCCTTTGTTTGGTATTTTAGAAGGAGATCCTCATATCTCCTCCCCTAGGACTCTTACTCTAGCTGCTAACCAGGCCTTACAAAAAGTGGAAAAAGCCTTACAGAATGCACAATTACAACGTATTGAGGATTCGCAGCCTTTCAGTTTGTGTGTCTTTAAGACAGCACAATTGCCAACTGCAGTTTTGTGGCAGAATGGGCCATTGTTGTGGATCCATCCAAACGTATCCCCAGCTAAAATAATAGATTGGTATCCTGATGCAATTGCACAGCTTGCCCTTAAAGGTCTAAAAGCAGCAATCACCCACTTTGGGCAAAGTCCATATCTTTTAATTGTACCTTATACCGCTGCACAGGTTCAAACCTTGGCAGCCACATCTAATGATTGGGCAGTTTTAGTTACCTCCTTTTCAGGAAAAATAGATAACCATTATCCAAAGCATCCAATCTTACAGTTTGCCCAAAATCAATCTGTTGTGTTTCCACAAATAACAGTAAGAAACCCACTTAAAAATGGGATTGTGGTATATACTGATGGATCAAAAACTGGCATAGGTGCCTATGTGGCTAATGGTAAAGTGGTATCCAAACAATATAATGAAAATTCACCTCAAGTGGTAGAATGTTTAGTGGTCTTAGAAGTTTTAAAAACCTTTTTAGAACCCCTTAATATTGTGTCAGATTCCTGTTATGTGGTTAATGCAGTAAATCTTTTAGAAGTGGCTGGAGTGATTAAGCCTTCCAGTAGAGTTGCCAATATTTTTCAGCAGATACAATTAGTTTTGTTATCTAGAAGATTTCCTGTTTATATTACTCATGTTAGAGCCCATTCAGGCCTACCTGGCCCCATGGCTCTGGGAAATGATTTGGCAGATAAGGCCACTAAAGTGGTGGCTGCTGCCCTATCATCCCCGGTAGAGGCTGCAAGAAATTTTCATAACAATTTTCATGTGACGGCTGAAACATTACGCAGTCGTTTCTCCTTGACAAGAAAAGAAGCCCGTGACATTGTTACTCAATGTCAAAGCTGCTGTGAGTTCTTGCCAGTTCCTCATGTGGGAATTAACCCACGCGGTATTCGACCTCTACAGGTCTGGCAAATGGATGTTACACATGTTTCTTCCTTTGGAAAACTTCAATATCTCCATGTGTCCATTGACACATGTTCTGGCATCATGTTTGCTTCTCCGTTAACCGGAGAAAAAGCCTCACATGTGATTCAACATTGCCTTGAGGCATGGAGTGCTTGGGGGAAACCCAGACTCCTTAAGACTGATAATGGACCAGCTTATACGTCTCAAAAATTCCAACAGTTCTGCCGTCAGATGGACGTAACCCACCTGACTGGACTTCCATACAACCCTCAAGGACAGGGTATTGTTGAGCGTGCGCATCGCACCCTCAAAACCTATCTTATAAAACAGAAGAGGGGAATTGAAGAGATTTTACCCCGAGCACAAAGAGTGTCTGTGTCTTTGGCACTCTTTACACTCAATTTTTTAAATATTGATGCTCATGGCCATACTGCGGCTGAACGTCATTGTACAGAGCCAGATAGGCCCAATGAGATGGTTAAATGGAAAAATGTCCTTGATAATAAATGGTATGGCCCGGATCCTATTTTGATAAGATCCAGGGGAGCTATCTGTGTTTTCCCACAGAATGAAGACAACCCATTTTGGATACCAGAAAGACTCACCCGAAAAATCCAGACTGACCAAGGGAATACTAATGTCCCTCGTCTTGGTGATGTCCAGGGCGTCAATAATAAAAAGAGAGCAGCGTTGGGGGATAATGTCGACATTTCCACTCCCAATGACGGTGATGTATAATGCTCAAGTATTCTCCTGCTTTTTTACCACTAACTAGGAACTGGGTTTGGCCTTGATTCAGACAGCCTTGGCTCTGTCTGGACAGGTCCAGACGACTGACACCATTAACACTTTGTCAGCCTCAGTGACTACAGTCATAGATGAACAGGCCTCAGCTAATGTCAAGATACAGAGAGGTCTCATGCTGGTTAATCAACTCATAGATCTTGTCCAGATACAACTAGATGTATTATGACAAATAACTCAGCAGGGATGTGAACAAAAGTTTCCGGGATTGTGTGTTATTTCCATTCAGTATGTTAAATTTACTAGGGCAGCTAATTTGTCAAAAAGTCTTTTTCAGTATATGTTACAGAATTGGACGGCTGAATTTGAACAGATCCTTCGGGAATTGAGACTTCAGGTCAACTCCACGCGCTTGGACCTGTCCCTGACCAAAGGATTACCCAATTGGATCTCCTCAGCATTTTCTTTCTTTAAAGAATGGGTGGGATTGATATTATTTGGAGATACACTTTGCTGTGGATTAGTGTTGCTTCTTTGATTGGTCTGTAAGCTTAAGGCCCAAACTAGGAGAGACAAGGTGGTTATTGCCCAGGCGCTTGCAGGACTAGAACATGGAGCTTCCCCTGATATATCTATGCTTAGGCAATAGGTCGCTGACCACTCAGCTCTTACATCTCACGAGGCTAGTCTCATTGCACGGGATAGAGTGAGTGTGCTTCAGCAGCCCGAGAGAGTTGCACGGCTAAGCACTGCAGTAGAAAGGCTCTGCGGCATATATGAGCCTATTCTAGGGAGACATGTCATCTTTCATGAAGGTTCAGTGTCCTAGTTCCCTTCCCCCAGGAAAAACGACACGGGAGCAGGTCAGGGTTGCTCTGGGTAAAAGCCTGTGAGCCTAAGAGCTAATCCTGTACATGGCTCCTTTACCTACACACTGGGGATTTGACCTCTATCTCCACTCTCATTAGTTGGGTGGCCTATTTGCTCTTATTAAAAGGAAAGGGGGAGATGTTGGGAGCCGCCCCCACATTCGCCGTCACAAGATGGCGCTGACATCCTGTGTTCTAAGTGGTAAACAAATGATCTGCGCATGAGCCAAGGGTATTTTATGACTACTTGTACTCTACCTTTCCCGTGAACGTCAGCTCGGCCATGGGCTGCAGCCAATCAGGGAGTGATGCGTCCTAGGCGAAATATAACGCTCCTAAAAAAGGGGACGGGTTTCCGCCATTCTCTCTCGCTGGCATCTCTCTGGCTCTGCGCGCCCTGCGCTCGCTCGCTGCCTAAAGATGTAAACAATAGAGCGCGCGCGCCGGAGCTCTGGCTCCTAAAGATGTAATTGAAGGGGCTTTCGTTTTTGGGGCTGGGCGCTGGGCGCTTGCCCTCCTGGCTCCCAAAGATGTAAGCAATAAAGTTTTGCCGCAGAAGATTCTGG
Organism: Mus musculus; assembly: GCF_000001635.26. Classification (NCBI taxonomy): domain Eukaryota; kingdom Metazoa; phylum Chordata; class Mammalia; order Rodentia; family Muridae; genus Mus; species Mus musculus. The sequence goes on from NC_000086.7 coordinate 95,354,797, forward strand.
TCTGTTGTGTCTTTCCTGGCCGGGCGTGAGAACGCGTCTAATAAGACCAGAGCTGGATCAGTACAGATGTGGATGTACACAGCCAAATATTGAACTGAGCACAGGGACTCCCATGGGGAAGTTAGGTCAAGCATTGTAGGTGCTCATAGAAAGAACAATAATAACAACCAACCAGACCCCCAAAGCTCCCATGGACTAAAGAGTATACAGGGTGTACCCATGGCTCCAGCTGGATATGTTACAGAAGATTGCCTTATCTGGTATCACTGGGAGGGGACCCCCTTGGTCCTGTGGAGGCTTGATGACCTAGGATAGGATGCTAAGACAGGAGTGGGTGGGCGGGTGGGGGAGTACCCTCATAGAGACAGGGGGGGAAGGAGGGGGATAAGGAGCTTGTGGAGGGGAAACTGGGAAGGGGAATAACATTTGAAATGTAAATAAATAAAATAACCAATTAAAATGCAAAATTAAAAAAAACAAAAATCATGACTGTGGGAAGGGACTTCAGGGAGTGGAGGAGTGGTTAATAGGGATGGGAAGGAGACTATCAATAGTTTTTAAAGAAAATATCTTATGTATTCTTCAAAATTACTTACTTACGATTTTTTTATTAATTCTTTAGAGGAATTAAGAACTTCTTTTGTCTCCCTCCAAGCCTTTCAGCTTGCTTTTATTAGACAAAGGCATGTACATATAATTTCACTAGAATAGTAACTGGTCATTGCCTTTCTGACAGAAGCAAGTTATTCCCAGCTTTCTATGTCTAAGTCCAACAATTACCCTCTATACTCTTCCCTACCCCACATCCTTTTCTGTCTTGTTAACTTAGATGTGAATTGTCTTTTGTTTTGCTAAACTTTTTCTTTAATAGTTGAAGAAAGAAAACTTAGAGTATCTCCAGATAGAGGATCCTATCAGAAGTAATGGTTAAATTCATTGTTGACTTGGCTATTGATTTGTGTGTGTGTGTGTGTGCGTGTGTGTGTGTGTGTGTGTGTGTGTGTGTGTGTGTGTATGAAAGAGGGAGAGAGAGAGAGAAAGAGAGACAGAATTTGTAGAGAGACTTAACTAAAGGAAAGACCCATGCTGAAGCTGAATAAGGCAACCCCATCAGACAGGCTAGGAATGCAAATACAATAAAGGAGGAAAAGAAAAATCCAGCTAAATGGGAACATTGCCCTTTCACTGATTCCTGAACTGCTATGATGTAGCCTATTTTCCTTTACAATCTCTCCTAGGTTTGAATAAACCCTCTCCCCTGACCTCCAAAATACTATGAACAAAATAAATAATTCCTCTCTTAAGTTATTTGCCAGGATTTTGGACATAGTAACAACAACAACAACAACAACAACAACAACAATAACAACGTAACTAATTTGCTTACTTTTGCCCTGAGAAGAAAAATTGTGACATTAGATAAGTATGGCAATAGAGAATAGACATAACACATTAAAATTTCCCAAGAAAATGAGAGAGTATAAAAGGGTATCAAGATTGGACCACCTTTTGCCTCTCCACAATAAAGAGCCAATAAACAAAATTCCAAATCTAATTTAGTAAAGTTCAGGAAGTGACTGCAGGTTCTTAAGTGGAAAAGGGGACCCTATATAGGCAGAGGAACATAAACTAGGGGAGCTTAGGGCATTCCAGCACCATCTCCACAGAACCAACATGGGAACTGTAATACTCAGCCAGGACTTTTCCAGCATTTCAAGTACAGGAACTATTTGAGAATACAGGGAAAGGGGTGGTAAACCTTAAGTTTAGACCAACTTCTGCTACTAATTCACTGAGAAAGTATTTTCTCTAGATTCTATTTTTTTTCATTGTATAATGAGGGGAGCAAATAAGAGCAAATTTACCTTTAGCAGTGCTGTCAACACTGTCCTTGCATCTAGAAATGGTACTAGTTTCTATTGTCCCATGGTTTTCCATATCATACTGTGAAACCACCCATTTATCTTTACTGGTATTGTTTATCATCCATACTAGTTATTATAAATATATCTGTTTTCCCTGTATATCATGTCTCAGCTGTGCCCCCCCCCCTTTCTCCTCAGAAGCTTTTGGCCACCAACCTAAGAGTACAAAGTGAGAAGTGGAGAACAGAGTTCAGATGGACTGTGAGTATGGTGGAATGAACCCCCGGAGACTGCTGCAGTGAAACAAGACTATTTTATTGTTTCAGGGATACAATATATAAGAGCCTTATTAGGAGTATAGGTGGAAAGGGATAATTGGTCATAGCATCAAGTGAGCAAGAGGGGCTGATTGGCTATAATACAGTAGTACCTAGTTATCATGTAGGCAGGAAGCCAGAGCAGTATTTGTGTGCTGACATATACAGCCTTGTAGAGGCCTCTGTACAAGGTCACTTTTCAGACAAGGCCAGCCAACTATGTTTATGAACACTCTCCAGACAAAGACACTCTCCAGACAGAGACAGAGACAGGTGTGGTGGTTTGAATATGCATAACCCAGGGAGTGGCACTTTTGGGAAGTGTGGTCTTGTTGGAGGAGGTCTGTCACTGTGAGGGTGAGCTTTGAAACCCTCCTCCCAAGCACATGGGAGCCAATCTTCTCCGAGCTGCCTTTGGAACAAGAGGTAGAAGTTTCAGCTCCTCCAGGGTCACTGTGGCTGCTGAAAGCTGCAGTTCCTGCCTTGATGATAATGGACTGAACCTCTGAACCTGTAAGCCAGCCCCAATTAAGTGTTCTCCTTTATAAGAGTTGCCTTGTTCATGGTGTCTCTTCATGGCAATGAAAACCTTAAGACAACAAGGAAGCCCTGCTAAGGGGAGTACCCCATTTTGTGCTGAGCTCAGAAAGCCATCTAGTCATGGGGAACTGCTACCTTAATAACAAGGTTCCCTAACACTTGGCCACAACTTCCACCCCATATTTACTGAGCATCACTCACACTACCATTAATATTACTTTCATTAAAGTGATATATTTTTTCCTTTACAAAAATTTAATTATATACCTACCTATAAAATATAAACCCTTAAATTGGCAGTCTTGTATAAGCTTCCCAAAATTAAAATAAATCTTGCTGAATTTTAAAGATCTTATTAACCAACCACGGCTTCAATTAATTTTACATGTTTACTCATTTAATCATAATTAAAATTAAATAACATAAAACAAAACAGTCCCCAGAAATTAGATTTGGGGTTTTGTTGTTTTTTTCAAAAAAATTGTTTATTTTATGAATATGTGTGTGCCTGCATGAGTTTATGTGCACCGTGTAAGAATGAATTCTTAACTGTTGAACCATTTCTCCAGACTCCAGAATTGATTTTTCATAATGAATGTTTTCAAAATTTTAGATGGAAATGATAAATGTTCTGAAATATCTACAGGAAGTTCTATAAATGAATGCATTAATTTTCTGTAGCAACATACATAAATATTCACATTAAATGGAATATAGACTCTTATAGTATCATGCCACTTCAGATATTAAGACCAAATTAAATTGGGGTTTTTCAAAGCATTGTGGATTTTTAGAGCTGTGAACAGATATTTCAGACTTTCTCCCATTTTACAAATGAAAAAAATTGAGGCATGGAAATGCTCAAGAAATTATTCAAAGCTTTATTTCTAAGAGGTTAGAGTGTTAAAAGTGAATCCAGGTAGCCTGGCTGAACTGGAACTCTTAATTTTGCCAGAGGATTCCCCACTTCCATTATCTAAGTTGTTCAACATTCTCAAACCTTTACTTTGTGTCTCTACTGTCTTTTTTAGGGTTTTTACCTTCCTCCACAAGATTTACCTATAGTCTACTCCTTCAAAAGTACATTTACAATTCTGGTCCCCATGTCAATATTAAAAGAGCCAGGAGGCCCACACAGTGTTTTGCTTCTACTTTTTCTCAAGTGACAAAAGGCTTGTATTTAACTCCTCCATTGCATTTTATCCCAGCATCCTTGTAAAGGCTGTATTTATTTTGTACTTAGGTGGCTTGGTCCCAAATAAGTATATGCTTGGGATGAATTTGGGCATCTTCTGAGTAGAAGAAAGAGTTCACTCCATGAATAAGAATACCTAGCCTGAGCATTTTAAGAAAAAAAAAGGGGGGGGGGTAATTGGAAGTAAAGATGCATTGGCTTATGAATAGATATGACAAAATTATCATAATGAAGGAGTAAGGTTTGCATATTTTTTAAATACAGTATAGAAAAAGATGAAGAGTGTCTTACAATGGGGGTAGGGAGGAGGCACATCAAAGTGACTTTATTCTTTTGGGGGGAAGGCTTGTGAGAAAAGAAAAGCTCAATGGGCTCAATAGATCTTGGGCGACTGAAAAATAAAATGACTATTAGGTAGGCAAGGATAAGGAAGGAACTCTTTGAATAATCTACTTAAAGTCCGAGGAATGGATTGGAGCAGTTTCCTATCACATAGCCTTTAACTGCAATAGTTTCAAAATAGCCCAGCAGTGCTATCCAATGGATAACTGTGGAACTGCAGGCCACAGAATCTAAAGTTCCACTTGACACTAGAAACTATTAAGCTTCCATGTAAAACCTCACACTGACCCTAAGAAAGGCAGTTTAATATTTCTTCCTGACATACTTTTCCTCAACCTTTCACTACAGCCAACCCCTCAGATATTCCTTCATCGGTTTTCAGGCTTCTTTAAAGCTCTTATCCAGGTTATTCATTCTTCTTAACTCCTCAATCCAAACTCTGCCTGTTCTTCTCTAAGTGTTTTTGTTTAGTTGGGTTGGGATTTTATTTTTTGATATATAATTCTCACATATTCTAGAATATCCTTGAGCTAAGTATGTACTTCAGTGTAGACCTAAACTCTTTATATCCTTGTATCTACCTCCCAGGGTCTAAACTCACAGGAATACACCACCATACCCGGCTTTTGAGTGTTTCTTAATGATGAAAGCACTGAACGAGAAGACAGGAAACCTAGATTGTATACTACTCTGTCTTGGTGATTTATTTACTTTATGATCTTGGGTTAGTCACTTCCCCTTGAGGCATATTACGTTTTAGGCTTCCAATAGAGATAGAGTGAAAATATCACAAAAGGTCATATGTGAGAGTTCTTTATAAATAATAAAACAATTCTACATAAATACAGGATACCTGAATGACACCACTTTCATAAAATGTCTCCTTGAATTACCTTAGACTAGAAAATCCTAACTACTCCACAAATTCTTTTGGCACAAATTTTGGTGTCATTTATTTGGTGTTTACACATACACATAGGTCTGAGTTAATTTAATTCTAGAGGAACTAAATGCTTTTTGGAACCTATGGACATATGTGGGTTGATATTTCTCCTCTGACACCGATGGCTCAATAGTTTTAAGAAGTTCATTTACTTTTAAATAAAGTCATATCATTAGTAAAAAACTAAATAATCATAAATACCTCACAGAGATGTTACAAAGAGATAAATACTTACTTAAATAATCTACTTAAGTGCCTTGTTATCATGAAAGAAGTCAAAGTAGTGGTTAGGACAGAGTTGATTTCTATAAACCTTCAGTGATACAACAAAGGCAAGTGACGCAATCTCAGTTCCTGAACTGATGAGTTCTAAGATGTGAGGAATAATTCAGACTCCAGTTTTGACCCAAGAGACCAGGGAACCCACAGAGCACTGCCTTTTAAAGCCATGTTACTCAACACGCCTGGATCAATGATTAACTAGGAGAGCCACAACTTGTTAATGTAAAGACAATAACAGCCCACAACACAAATCCCAACCCTAAAGGAACTCTATATACCGTGACCTATCTGCCCAAGGCTTAGGGATCATTTCAGAAGACCGGCAAAATAGTATAAGAGCTTGAGAGTCTAAATGACAAGAAAACAGCATCTTCTGGAGCCATTCACAACACTTAGCTTGTGGAAAGGATAAACAGTTTTCTCTGAGAGTGTAGCCACTTGTAAGTCAGCCACTTCTAGAGAAGACCATACATGGAAGAATATTTGGGTACCACAAATTGGTCTTGAAGGATTTTTGAAAATAAGGACTGGTAAGTTTGGGGAGAATTGGCTGGATGAATATGATCAAAACACATAGTTCAAACTCTCAAAGAAATAATAAAAATTTAAAAAATACTACCAAAATCTATGGTCTAAGGTAAAAGGGAAATCATTTTATGGGAGTAAAGTTTTCACTTTGAATGATATAATAGTTCTAAGAATGTTTAGTGACATGTTTACAACATTATAAATATATATAAATGCAAGTAAACTATAAACTTAAAATGGCTACATTGGAAAGTGTTATGCTATGTAAAATTTTACTCCCATAAAATTTTTATCAAAATTGTATTAAATTAAACTTATGTCTAAATGTATTAGGGCTTCTATGAATATGACAAAACACTGTGGCCAAAAATCAACTTGGAGAAGAAAGAGCTTATTTCATCTTATACTTAGAGGTGACAGTTCACATCTGGGGAAATTAGGGCAAGAACTCAAGGCAGAAACCTCAAGGCAGAAGCAAATGGAGAGGCCTTGGAGGAATGATGCTTACTAGCTTGCTCCTAGCTTGCTCATTCTGCTTTCTTATAGCATCAGGACCACCAGTTCAGAGGTGGCACCACCCACAATAATCTAGGCATTTTCATGCCCATCACCAGAGACTTTCCAACAAGCTAATCTAGTGGTAGAACTAAGGTTCTCTCTCTCAAAATGACTTTAGCATGTATCAAGTTGACACAAAAACTAGCCTGCACAGAGTAGCAAATAAAGGGCTTCTATGAGTTGGATCAGTTATTAATGCCAAAACTCTGACATGTCCTTACTGATATATATATATATATATATATATATATATATATATATATATATATATATAATTTCCTGAATTTGTAAGAGATCTAAGATTTAGCCTACAAAACCAGACATTCTATATTTTGTTTTAGAAGTGAACATCAATAGAGGGTTTTTATATGGTTTTTCTGTGTGATGATACTAATTGTTACCAGCTCTTTTATATGTATATATCTCCTTTTACTATATACATCTTCTAAAAGTTAAGACATAGTTGACATTCATTAATGTGTGTTAACATGGTGTCCTGTGTCCAGCCTGCCCCAGGGCAGAAGCTGAAAACAACCTAGATGTCCCATGACAGAAGAATGGATACAGAAAAATGTGGTTCATTTATACAATGGAGTACTAGTCAGCTATTAAGAATGAGGACATCCTGAATTTTGTAGGCAAATGGATGGAACTAGAAAATCTTGAATGAGCTAACTCATACCCAAAAGGACATGTATGGTATATACTCACTAATAAGTGGATATTAGCAAAAAAAAAAAAAAAAAAAAAAGAATGGCACAGAATACTCAAAATCAAGTCCACAGAACTCAAAAAGTTCATCAAGTTGAAGTGCCCAAATGAGGATGCCTCAATCCCACTTGGGAGAGAGAAGAAAGCATTCACAAGTGGGGAGAGAGGGAAGGACCTGGGAGGAAAAGAGGATGGGGTATCTGGGGGTCTTGGGGGGGAGAGGGAAATCTTATGTGGTATTGAGTGAGGGAAAAGGACTGAGGCCCTGAGGGCCAGCAGAAAAAATGCAAACAGGTAACCTCAGCAAATAGGAGGTTTAGGGGATCCCCCCACCCCCCAATGCACCAGAGACCTGGGAGGTGAGAGATTCCCAGGACTCAAAGGGAGGGACCTTAGATGAAATGCCAGACAGTAGGGAGAGGGAACTTATAGAGCCCACCTCCAGCAGGAAGACAGGACATCAAGAGAAGGAAGGTGTTGCCACAGTCACATCTCTGATCCATAATTATTCTTGTCCGAAAGAATTACATGGATGGAAATGGAGAGGAGCCTGAGGAAAAGAAGGTCCAGCATCAGGCCCAAAGTGGGATCCAGCTCAAGGGGAGGTCTCAAGGCCTGACACTATTACTGAGGCTATGGAGCGCTCACAAGAAGGGACCTAGCATGACTGCCCTCCAAAAGACCCAACAAGCAGCTGAAAGAGTCAGATGCAGATATTTGCACCCAACCAATGGACGGAAGCAGCTGATCCCTGTAGTTGAATTAGTGAAGGCTGAAAGAAGCTGAGGAGAAGGGTGATCTTGCAGGAGGACCAGTGTCTGGGAGGAGCCTACTGTCTGTGAGAGTGGCAAGTGGCCTTCCTTCCCTTGAAGGAATACCTGCTGGGTCTCCTGGGTTTAAACCTAGTTCGACCAGAAAACAGGCTGCCTTACACGGTCCCATGCATTAATTTTTAAAGATGTACTAAAATTTAAAATTACTTGTTATAAAATCTAAAAGATAGCTTTTTAATCAAAAGGTTAAATAAGATAGAATGCCATTAAAAAATGAAAAAGCCACATGACAGAAAAGTACATTTCTCTGTCAGAAGCAGCTTTTTAAATAAAAATATACAAGTAAGATTGTACAGACTGAACAAGTTATAGTTATGAATACACTTGTATATATTCATATATGCATTCAATAACAATTAATAAAAATTTAACCCATAAATTTTAAAGCAATCAAGGGGATATATGGGAGGGCTTGGAGGGAGAAAAGGGAAATAATGTTATAATCTCAAAATAAAAAATAAAATAAATTAAAGAGTAAAAGAAAAATATATGTTTACTTTTCACTTCTTTCTAGAAACAGCACTGCTCTGTATTAGTCAATCACATCAAAATGTGAGGCCAAGTATTGACCCCTCTGCTTTCATTCACAAATAACCCCTTTACTTTAGGAATAAAAGTCCAGCCCAGCCTCAGTTGGCTGTGCTTGTTTACTTGATTTCTTAAGACTGTGCATTCTTTTCCAGAAGTAAAACATATTGTCTTGCAGAGAAACTTAGATTATGTCTTTGTCTTAAGATCCCATAATTGATGATAGTCTGTTAATATTATACAGATGTACTACTGCTTTTAGCAAAGGAACTTTAACACTATGTTTGAGATTCTAGGATGTTACCCATAAGTCAAGCAAAATGGACTTCAGGTATGCCTAACCTATTATTAATCCCTTCTTTATATCTTAATTCCTCAAAACTGGGCCTAAAGTGTTTATAATCTTCCAGTTTCAGCTTCCCAAGTATTGGGATTACAGACAACTGCCACCATGCAAAGTGAGACTTTATTTTAATTCTGACACTCCATTCTCATCTAGGAAGATATCACTGAATAAATATCTGGCAATTTGTTCTCTACTTTTCCCATCACTGGAAATCAGATTTGTACTAGTTGGTCTAATGTTGGGGGATAAATAACAGATGTCAAGGGGTTAATGACAATAAACAGACTCAATTTTAAGCAATTCAGATGTATAGAAGATTGGAAAACTGTCTATACTGAATTCAGGAGACATAATTCAGATACATCCAGGAGTCAAACCACACTAATAAATATGTTTATAGTATTTACTAAATTCCAATGAATTTAGTGCCTCATGAATACTAACAAATTTAAACTTTAAATTACAAATTTAAATTTTAAATTACAACAAGCTCCTCTGGCTCTTAAAGTTTACACATAGGTGGTATTCTGGTGGGCCTATCTTATGTGACTTGAGCCTTCCCCTGCAGCTTCAGTACCTTTTCTTGGTTCTGGTGTTGTGACATTTTGATATTTTGGTGTGGAAATATGGTTTCACCTTTGTTGGGTAGGTTTTCTATCCTTTGGTTGCTGTTGCCCCAATATGGGTGCTAGCTAAGTGTGATGGCTGTGGAGTGTATCTGTTAGAGAATGATTCCAAATCAAAATCACTCAATAAAACCAGTATTATCAAGAGCTGATAAAGATACAGGGGGAAAATGAAAACTATAGAAAAATATACAGGAAAATCTCCTATTAAACAATTGAACATGGAACTCAATAACGTTTTAAAACTGTCTTTCATCATATGTAAATTGGCTTACTTCCAAAGATACAAAATGGTTCATCATGAAATAATTACTATAATATATTGCAATGCAACACATAAACCAAGGGTAAAATATCACATGATAATATCATCAGGTCCAGAAAATGCTTTCATAACATTCAACATCCTTTCATGACACAAATCTTGAATAAAGTAGAAAGAAAAATATGACTTCAATAATAAGGTTATTTATGATAAACCCATGGTTATTATCATATTAAATGTGATTAAAAAAAAAACCAGAAAACTACAAGGATAGCTCTAGTTAAGACTCCTAGTAGTGGGGGATACAGAGCCTGAAACAGCCATCTTATGTAACCAGGCAAGGCTTTCAGTGGAGAGATTGGGACACCAACCCAACCATAAAACCTTCTAACTACAATTTTTCCTGCCTACAAGATGTGCTGGGGGTAAATGTGGTGCAGAAATTGTGAGAGTGGGCAACAAATGAGTGGTCCGACTTGAGACCCATGCCACAAGAGGAAGCTCATGCCCAACACTGCCTGAAGAGCCAGGAACCAGAAGCTAGAGAGCCCAGATACCTAGGCTAGAACTAAACATTGTTGTATGCTGGCCCGCGCCTGCATGAACCGGGTACACCTGGGAGGCAGGCTGGGGCTGAAAGAGACTTAGACTGCGAGAGAAATTATGGAGCCAAGACAACATGCTGATCAAGTCCTGCAATTTTACTCAGAAACTGTGTTTATAAAGGGGGAAGGCCCACCCCCCCCCCCCCACCAGTCCATTCTTGGTGTCTGGAGCCAGCCTGCAGGTGGCGTGCAGCATAGGATGTGCCTCCAGAATATCTCAGGGGCCTCTCAGCAGGTAGCAGTGTCTTGGAGGAGAGCAGCAGGAGGTGACAGAACAATAGAGCCATCTAGGTCGGAAGGCTCCACCCCAGGTAATCTCCTTCTTAGTGGCAGCAAGGTCAAAGTCTGGATCAGCCTGCTTCAAGGCTGAGGGAAGGTACAAAACACGTCTGACAAAAAAATAGCTAGTGAAATGATTTTTAATGATTCTCTGCTATACTCTTGAACTGGATCCTAGCATAATCATCAGAGAAGTTCCATTCAGCAACTGATGGGAACAGATGCAAAGACCCACAGCTAAACATTAAATGGAGCTTGGGGAACCTCAAAGAAGAGGGGGAGAAGGATTGTAGGAGCTATAGAGGCTGAGGAGAACATGGCCAACAGAATAGACTGAGCAGGGCTCATAGAGGTTCACAGAGACAGAACCAACAATCAGGGAACTTCCATGGGTCTGACCTAGACCCTCTGCATATATGTTATAGTTGTGTAAGTTGGTGTTCTTGTGGGACTCTTAACAGTGGGAGTGGGGGTGTCTCTGACTCTTATGCCTGCTTTGGGGACCCTTTCTTCCTACTGGGTTGCCTCATCCAGCCTTAATATGAGGAAGGTGTCTCGTCTTAATACAACCTGTTATGCCATCTTTGGTTGATATCCCTGGGAGGCCTGCCTTTTTTTGAAGTAAAACTAAGGAGGAGTGGATCTGGGAGACAGGGGAGGTTTTGGGGGAGGGACTGGGAGGAAAGAGGGGGGTGGAGAAACTGTAGCCAGTATGTAATCTTTGAGAGAGGAATTTAAAAACATTGTAAAATCAGAAATAAGACAAGGGTGATGACACTAACTGTAATACTTAAAACTGAAGCTAGAGAAATAAGACAACTTAAATAAAGGAAAAGAAGAAAGTAAATTGTTCTCGTTTAAGGCAATGCAATTTTATATTTACAATATCCCAAAATACCTCATCAAAAGACTAACAGGACCGATTAACACATTGAACAAACTAATAGGTAGTAAAATTGACATGTAAACATTGGTAGCTTTTTTATGCACCAATAATAAACTCATCATGAAAATGATAACATTCACAATAGCATCACAAAATCTCTAGAAATAAACCAAAACAAAGAGGCGAAGGAAGGACTGCTACACTGAAAAAAATTAAACACTGACAAATTGAAGAAGAGATAAGAAGATGAAATAAATCTCATAAGGTGTATTAATACTGTAAAAATGCTCATACTACCAAAGAAAATCCAAACAATCTTGTCAAGGCCTATCCAAATTCTGACGACATTATTCATGGAAATATTTTTTAAAACTCTCAAATTCCTATGAAAGCACAAAAGAGCCCAAATAACTAAAGCAAACCTAAAATGTGTGTTCCCCCAGACCCTGTCCCCCAGTCTTGTTCCTATCTCTGCAACAGAACACCAGCTTCAGCCCCCCCTCCCACTGACCACATTTCCTTTGAATTCTATAGACCATCCCCTCCTAACCTCTCTCTGCCACACTCATTGCTGTATCCCAGCCCCCAACTCCAGCAGACATCCCCTGATAAATCACAGGGCATGCTTGCCAGAAAAGAAGGATTGTAGTCTCCTTCTGTAGCACAACAGCCCTGGCAGCCTTCCCTGCTGTGCTGCTCCTATCTTCTGTGGATTCTGCAGCAGATCTTCTCTTTCTAACCTCCTCCCACAGTGTGTTGCTTTGTTGCAGATAGCTGGCATCTCAGCTCTTCCCAGGGCAACAAGTAGGCTGAAGGCAGCAGCTGCATACTTCTCCTGAAATAGAATTCCCTTAGTCTCATCCCCAGTTCGGTAGCTAGAAACCTGCTGTTGTCTCTGTTTCCTCTCTGACCCCATCCCAAGTGAATCACCAAGACCTTCTCCTCTAACCTTGCTTCCCCAAACTAATGCCAGTAATCTAGTCTCCAATACCATCAGGCACTCCCTATGAACACACCAGCTGAACAGGCCCCCAAACAGGCAACACACAGCCACCACACTCTGTGAAAATCCAAAGAAGAAATAAAAATCAAGCAAAAAATACCCACCCAACGAAGTCAAATCTGGAAATTAGCACCTACACATATAATTATCCCAAACCCAGATGCCTAGACACCAGCATAAAAACACAACAATATGTTTCCACCAGAGCTCACTTATCCCAACAGAGCAGACCCTAAATCTTCCAACATACCTGAAGAAAAAAAAAGGAGCTTAAAACCAACTATTTGAACATGGTAGAAGTTTTTAAAGAGGAAATGAATAAATCCCTTAAAGAAATTAAGGAAGACACAAGCAAACATTTGGAGGAAATGGAATAAATGTGTTAAAGAAATTTAAAAAATAATCCATAAACACTTGAAGGAAACAAATAAATATGTTCAAGGCCTGAAAATTGAAATAGACTCAATAAAGAAAACACAAACTGAGGGAATTCTGGGCATGAAAAATTTAGGAATTCAAACAGGGACTACAGAGGCAAACTTCACCGACAGAGTATATGAGATGGAACAGTCTCAGGCATTGAAGATACAGTAGAACAATTGGCTATATCAGTCAAAGAAAATATTAAATCTAAAAACTACTGACACAAAACATCTGGGAAATCTGGCTTATTATGAAAAGCCCAACCAAGAATAGGAATAGACAAAGGAGAAGAAACCCAGCTTACAAGCCCAGAAAAATATTTTCAACAAAATCACAGAAAAAAAAATTCCTTAACCTAAAAAAGATGTATATAAAGGCATAAAGAGCAAGCATACAGAACACCAAATTCAACCAAAAAAAAGTTGCCTCAACACATAATAATCAAAACACTAAGTGTACAGAACAAAGAAAGATTATTAAAGCTACATGGTAAAAAAGACCAAGTACCATGTAAAGGCAGACCTGTTGGAATTACACCTGACTTCTCAACTGAGACTCTAAAAGCCAGAGGATCTATAGAGTTGTGCTGCAGACTTGAAGAGACCACAGCCCAGAATACTAGACCAAATGAGACTTTTATTCACCACAGATGGCAAATATAAGAAATTTTGTGATAAACTCAAATGTAAACAACATCTGTATATAAACCAAGGCTACAGAAGGTGCTAGAAGAAAAACTCCCACCTAAGGCTGTTAACTACACCCATGAAAATACAGGAAATAAATAATCTTACACTAGCAAGACCAAGAGAAGGGACACCCACCACCACCACCACCACCTCCACCACCACCACCACTACCACCACCACAATTAACAATCAGGAATTAACAACAGGAATTAACAACCATTTGTCATTAATATCTCTCAATATCAATGATCTTAATTCCCCAATAAAAAGACATAGACTAACAAAATGCATAAGAAAATAGGATCCATTCTTCTGAAATATCCAAGACACACATCTCAACATTAAGGGTAAAGGGTTGGAAAAAGATATTCAAGCAAGTAGACTTAAGATGCAAGCTGGAATATCATTTTAATATCTAATAAAATTGACTTCAAACCAATATCAAAAGGGATGGTGAAGGATACTACATACTCATCAAAGGAAAAATCGACCAAGGTGATACTTCAGTTCTTACCATCTATGCCACCAAAACAAGGGCACCCAAGTTTGTAAAAGAAACACTAGTACAGCTTAAATAAAATATTGACTCCTACACACTGCTAGCATGAGACTTTATTCCCCAGTTCTCATTAATGAACATGTAATCCAGACAAAATCCAATTCAGATAAATACTGGAACTAATAGATATTATTAACTAAATTTACCGACCATTTCTCCCAAACCCAAAATAGACCTTCTTCTCAGCACCTGATGGAACTGGCTCTAAAATTTATCACACAAATCTCAACAGATACAAAAAAAAATTACCACAGATTACAAAGCTCTTCCCTGTGCTCATGGATCTGTAGGATTAACACAGTGACCATCTTTCCAAAAGCAATTTACAGATCCAATGTAATCTCCTTCAAAACTTCACTTCTTTACATACTTTGAAAGAACAATACTCATCTTCATTTGGGAAAATGAAAAACCCAGGATAGCCAAGACAATCCTAAACAGTAAAATAATTTCTTGGAGGTATCACCATCCATGATTTCAAACTGTATTACAGAGATATAGTAATAAAAACCACATGATACCGGCATAAAAACAGACACATTGATCAGTGGAATCAAATTCAAGGCTCAGACATAAATCCAAACAAATGAGCACTTGTTTTTTTTTATAAAGAAGCCAGAAATACACACCTGTAAAAAAGGCAGCATTTTCAACAAATGGTGCTGGTTTAACTGGATGTCTGCACAAAACTCAAGTCCAAATGGATCAAAGACTTTAATATAAAAGGAGGCACAGTGAAAGCAGTGTGAGAAAACAATGAGAATAAGCCCCCATCTCTAAAGACCAAACCTACACACCACTGTATCCCAGCATTCAGTGACTATGTCCCTACCATTATGCCCTAAGAAAGGCTGAAGGGTATGCTAAAGGAAATAAAGCCAAGATGAAGGTCGACCCACAGAGATCTGCAAGGTTGCTGATAAACCTGCTCCTCCAAAGCCAGAGCCCAAGCCTAAAAAGGCCTCTGCAAAGGAGAGAAGGTGTGTGTGTGAGCGGGGGGGGAGGGGGGGGAGGGACCCCTACACAAGACTGTTGCAAATAATCCTGCAGAAAATGAAGACACCAAAAGAGACCAGGCACAGAAAGCTGAAAGTACTGAGAGATGCCAAGTGACATGTATGCATTTTTAATAACTCTCTACTTCTGATGACTGTACAGTTTGAAATACTATTTAAGTCAAGTTTTATAAAAAGGCTATGTTGTTAGCACACATTGCTAACAAAAGACATTGTTTTGTGGGGAATGATTGCATGTCATTAACAAAATGTCTCCCAAGCTGTATTGATGAGAGAAAACTTCTTTCCCTGATAATTTTCAAAGACTCCTGCTGGCTCCCAGGAGACACATCCTGGTGTTGACATATGTGGCCACAATGAAACAAAATGCCTTGTGGTGTGGGAAAACTAAATTCATTTTTATATTCTTATCCCCCTGTGCCATCAACATAGACTTAATTCCCTTAAAACCAGAGACTTGTTAGAACCTGATTCCCCCAAATTGGTTTTCCAGTCTACTGGGGGATCTTAACTTTTCAGTAATATCACTGAGTGTCCTCAGAAGAGAGGTGGTTCTTTTTTTTTTTTTATAAAAGATTGTGGATCTTCAGATTGATAACTCTGCTATTTTCATTTCATTTCCTGAAAGTCAGGGTCATCTTGTGAAAAGTTGTTAAACAACATCCTTAATGTGAAATGTCCACCCTCACTCTAAGCTACATCCTCCTTTTCAAAGCATTGAATGTAGATTTCATTGGGTTTTATAGTGGCTTTCTGATTTGGATAATCTATACAAGAAGGGAGTTTGGAAGTTCTTGTATACTGTTAATTATCGTCTGCCCATGTCCTGCCTGAAATACTATGATTGTTTATGAAAAGTGTCTTTAATAAGCCTGGACACAGTTAAGCTTACAAAAAGGCCGACCAACCAACCAACCAACCAACCAACCAACCAACCAAACAAACAAACAAACAAACAAACAAAAAACAGAAGAGAAAGTGGGAAACAGCCTTGAATATATTTGTACAGGAGACAACATTCTAAATAGAACACCATAGTGCAGGCACTTATATAAACAATTGATAAATGGGATCATATTAAACTGAAAAGCTTCTATAAGGCAAAGAAAACTGTCAATAGGACAACATGTTAGTCTACATACAGATTGGGAAACGATTTTTGCCAACTCCATACTTGAGAGGGGGCTAACATTCAAAATATATAAAGAATTCAAAATTAGATATCGACATGCCAAATAATCCAATTTTAAAATGGGGTCTAGATCTAAACAGAGAATTCTAAATAAAGGAATCACAAATAGCTGAGAAAAACTTAAAGATATGTTCAACATCCATTGTCATCAAGGAAATGCAAATCAAAACTACACTGAGATTCCATCTTCCACTTGTCAGGATGATGTGGAAAAAGAGGAAAACTCCTCCATTGCTGTTAGAAGTGCAAACTTGTGCAACCACGCAACCACTTTGGAAATCAATATGGAGGTCCCTCAGAAAGTTGGAAATTTATACACCTCAAGATCCAGCTATACCACTCCTGGGCATATACCCAAGGGATGTTCCATCCTACCAAAAGGCACTTGCTTACTATGTTCATAATGGCTTTATTTATAATAACCAGAAACTGGAAACAACCCAGATGTCCCTCAACAAAAGAATGGAAAAGGAACTGTGGTATATTTACACAACAGAGTATTACTCAGCTGTTAAAAATAACATAATAAAAAAATTTCAGGCAAATGGATGGAACTAAAACAAAAAATCATCCTGAGTGAGGTAACCCAAACCCAGAAAGACAAATGTGGTATGTTTTCTTAGTTAGGGGTTTCTATTGCTGTGAAGAGGTACTATGACCACAGTAACTTTTATAAAGGAAAGTATTTAATTGGAGCTGGCTTACAGTTCAGAGGGTTTTTGTTCCCATTGTCTTCATGGCAGTGACATGCAAACAGGCATGCTGCTGAACAAGGGGCCAAGAGTTCTAAATCTGAATTAGCAGTGCCGCAGGAAGTGAGTGTGACACTTGGCCAGGCTTAAGCCACTCCCAGTGACACACTTCCTCCAAAAAGGCCACAAGCATTCCTGTAAAGCTATGCCTCCTAATAGTACCACTCCCTATGGGCCTTTAGGGGCCATTTTCATTCAACCCACCACATATGTATTCACTTATAAGCACATATTACCTGCTAGGAAAATGATAGCCAAGCCATAGTCCATAGATGCAGAAAGGTTTTAGGTAAAGAGGAGGGGTCTAAGTGTGATGCATGGATCTCCCTTGTAAGGGGAAACTGAATAGATTTTGTGGGTCAGCTAGGGGTAGGTGAGGATGGGAGTGGGAGAGATCAGGTTGAGGGAGGATAGGATGGAAGGAGACTGCTGTAATAAGGGACATTTGGTGAGTGGTTAGAAACAGTGAAGTAGAAACTAACAGGAATATACAAATGTGATCCTAATGTGGATTCTTAGTAATGGGGGATATGGAGTCTCAACTGGCCATATTTTGTAGCCAGGCAGGATTTTGTTGTGGCAGGAGTGGGTTGCAGTCAATTGACTTGTTGGTCAAGGGGGTCCCACAGAAATCCTTAAACAGGGGTCCCATTGTTGAAGACAACACCCTCACAACTCACTGAACATGGAGAAGTTGAAATGGTACCTATATGGAATCTTTAACCCTAAATTATAGTCTCTTTGGTGCTGGAAGATACTCTGTAGAATAAGGAAAGAAAAACCTGAATGCTAATTCAGGCACACAACCTTTGACATACAATCTGTTTGCCTGCAAAATATGCTAAGGAAATGGTGGAACATAACTTGTGGGAGTAGCCAATCATTGTCTGATTTAACTTAAGGTACACTTAATGAGAAGGAACCCATACCTGACACTGCTTGGGTATCAAGAAGCACAGACTAAAGAGCCCAGAGACCTAGGGTAGAACCAAACACAACTGACAAAAATTAAAATGATTTCTAATTATATTCTGTTATACTCATAGATCACCACCTTATCTAGTCATTATCAAAGAAGCTTCCTCCAACAGTAGAGGGAGACATATACAGAAACCCACAGCCAGACATTATGTGGAGATGTGCCCTCCCCCAAGCCTTGAGTAGACTGGCTCAGACCATGTTTGTCACAGTTGCTAGCTCACCTAGGGTGGAGTCTCCTGACCTAGGTAAAGTCTTTTGTCTGCCACATCTGCATTTCCTGCTGAGCAGCTGAGCTTGTTTTCCTGATAGATCCTGACAAAGCAACCAGAGGAGATCCTGGCATAGTGGGGGATTGGTTCCCTCCCTTTAAAAATCAGACCCTAGAATTAAAGTTGAGCCTTGATCAGAGAACTTTGTCTTGGCTCCTTTTTTCTCTCACCACCTTTTCCATCTAACCCCAGCTTTCCTTTCAGGAACACAGTAAGCTGTGGCTGCTGGCAGCTACATGGAGAGATAGTTTAAACTGGAGGTCTCCATCAAATTCCTCCTCTCAGAGCTCATGGATCCCCTCAGAAGAGGAAGCTGAAAGATTGGAAGAGTTAGAGAGGGATCTAGGGCATCAGGAGAATCCTGTCCTCTGAGTTAACTAAGCAAGGCACATATGATCTTACATAGACTGAAGCAGCAATTACAGGGCCTATATGGGTCTACACCAGGTCCTGTGGTATATATATTATAGCTATTAGCTTAGTGTTTTTAGGGGACTGCTGACTGTGAAAACAAGTGGGCATCTGACTCTTGTGCCTGCTCTTGAGACTCTTTCCTCCTGTTGGATTACCATATCCAACTTCAAAATGATAGTTTTTCTTTATCTTTTTGTATTTTATATTGTCATGTTTGGTTGCTATCTCTTAGAAGCCTGTTCTTTTCTAATGAGAGACAGAAATGGAGTGAATTCATATGAGAGGGAATGTGTAGAGAAACTGGGATGAATAGAGGGAGGGTAAACTAAAGTAAAATAAGTTAAACTAAACTAAAATGGCCCTTTATTACCTTTAACAAATGAAATTATAATCTTAGATAGCAATGAAACAAATTTACAAAGTGTATTTATAAGACAATTGGCCTAATCTCTTCAAAATATCAAGAATGTGAGAGAAGGTTAAAGGAACTATTATCTATCAGAAATAACAACTCAGTATGATCTATATGTAGCAGTTAGACTGAGCTCAAGAGTTAATATAACATCATCTAAATCTGATTCTGCCTAACTAACATGCAAACATTGGTAAGTCATTTAACTTCTCTGTGCTTCAGTTTTTTTCATTTGCAAAATGAAGATGATAGTTAACTTAAAGGAGTACTGTGATGGTTAAATGAATTGTTAACTATAGAAAATGGTGCCCATGACAAAAGAAACACTTATGTATATGTATGCATTGTATGTATTGTAGAACACGGACAGATAGTGATTACCCCTAACTATATTCTGGGAGAGTCCCAACCTATCTATGATAGTCCCAGGTTAGAGCTCTTTGGCAACAGCTGTTCCATGTGGCAGCAATCCCTTCCTGAGGAACTTTATATAGTAGTAGTAGGTATGATTTTAGCCCCCTCTAGAGACCACATTACATCAGTCCAGTTCCAGCTGGATAGGCTTTTATGGCAAACTGGTAGATTTTCTACCCTCATATGCCTTTACCCAGGTATTTTAACTAGCTTTTCTCAAACCTTTCAAGTAGGAGATATAGAATCAAATTAGATAAAACTTGATTACCTAGTGCTATCAGTCAGTTCTACAATTCGACCATGGGCATTATCAAAATGTAGCAACAAGCTGGTACTGAAAAATTTACATTGTATTTCGCTGTGATTTTTATCCCAGGGCTATGTAAGATATGAGTAACCTTGGGAAAGAATGTTTTGGGGCAGAAATACAGATAAAGGTTTCATCCCTAATAAGATTTGGAAATGAGGGTGGGGAGAAAATATATTTATACATTAAGAATGAGTACTTTGCATACCTGAAAGATCACTTCTTCCTGGATTTGGTTAAGTAACTATAAAATCCTTTGGAAAAAGAACTGAGGCCACAGTAAGCTCATGTGGTGAAGAGACAATAAATCTTCTTGTGTGATATGAGCAGTGAGAATCTGGAAAATGTCAAGTTTATAACTGAGAGGTCTCAGCTTTCTACACCACTCCCTGACATGGAGGTCCTTTTCCAGCTACTGGCATCTCAAGTACACAAATGGGTGAATTCCATTTAAAACTCTATCTTCTGCCTATTTTCAAGTTTTGAAAAGCATAAAAATCTTAGTATCTCTGAGTTCATCCAACGTTTACCCATACACATTGGTTGGAATCCTCACATAGCAACCTTCCTCTGTCCAGTGAATAAGAGCTCTAAAACCTCCAGGAAGATTTCTAATAGACGTCTTTCCCCCAATCAGTGTCTTTGTTGCAAGCAAGAATGCATATATATGTACATGTATATATGTATGTATGTATGTATATGTATATATTTATGTATGTATGTATATGTGTATATACATATATATACATATACATATATGTGTGTGTGTGTGTGTGTGTGTGTATCAGTCCAGTTCCAGTCCATATGTGTGTGTGTGTCTGTGTGTGTCTGTGTGTAGTTAGTATATGCTGAAGGTTATATAATGCTTATATCTTAAATTTTAAATTATGGTTTTAAGCTTTTTTTTTAAGGCTGTGTATTTTAGCTGAAGGTTAGATTTGGTTTTGAATAGAAGCTTTTTATTTGAGGGTTAGGATTTTGGGGGAGACTTTTAAGCCCAGGGCAGATTGAGGTGGCATCTTTTTTAGATGTGCAGAGCCAAGCATTGCTTTTAGTTTTCACTTATATACTGCTTAATGTGTGTTATAGGATTCTAAAGCTATGTTTAATTATTTTAAGTAAGTAATGTTACTGAGTTTTAGTTATTAGGTACAGCCTTGGATGGTAATAAAAATTTTAATCAGGTTATTTTATACTTAAACTGCATTTTTATTATGCTTATTACAATATTGTTTTATCTCAGAACTGATTCTAGATGAACATCATCTCCTAAAGAAAGAAGAGAGCTATATTGTAGTGTCTTAGTTACTTTTGTATTTCTGTGCTAAGACAGCATAAACCAGGAAACTTAAAGAGGAAAGAGTTCATTTGGGGTCTTACAGTTTCAGAGGCTAATTCTATGATCTTTGTGGCAAGGAAGATGGCAGCAAGCAGGCAGATATGGCATTGGACCAGTATGTGAGAGCTCACATCTTGATTCACAAGCATAAGGCAAAGAGAGCAAACTGAGAATGGCAAAACTTAAAGCCCACCCCTGTGACATACCTCCTCCCACAAGGCTATACCTCCAAATCCTTATCAAACAGTTCCACCAACTGGGGACTGAGTATTTAAACATATGAGCCTATGGGGGCCATTCTCCTTCAAACCACCACACCTATCTTGAAAGGGAGAACTGTATTAATTAATCTTATGAGTCGTCTCCTGCATTTAGGAAAGGTTTTGGATAAAACATTTGCTACAAGACAGCTTCAAAGTGAACTGGAAATGCTACAGTTTCATCAAATAAAGGTCACTAAGAAACCACTGAATGATTTGATCTTATGTTATGAATGAAGAAACATAGACATAGGAAAAGGAATAATGAGGTTAGGGAACAAAACTGGTGTAAGGTCAGTGGTAAAGGTACATGCATCGACAATGAAAGCCTTCATTTGATATAATTTGCACCTTTCTAAGTATCAAGAGAAATGAATGTATATTAGTTTCTTTTCAGTTGCTATGATAAAATACCATGTACTCTCAACATATACTTAAGAGAGGAAAGGTTTATCTTGGTTTACAATAACCTAGGAATATAATCTATTATGGTGAGAAAGATATGGTAACAGACAGAAAAGTATTGTGGCAAGAGCAAAAATCCAGCAGATCATATTAACTGTGCACTGAAAAAGCAGGGAGAGATTAACAAATGAGATCAAGTCATAAATGCTATATTTCTTCCAGCAAGACTGTATTTTCTAAAGATTCCATAATCTTCACAGACAATGGCACCATCTGGGAACCAGGAGTGCAAACACATGAGTTTATAAGGGGCATTGCATATTCAAACCACAACATTCCTCTTCTCCTTTTCATAGGCTCATGGATATCTTGTGATAAATGCAAAAATCCTTTAAGCCTATTCCAAAAGTTCTTATAGTCTTTAACAGTCTCAATACTCTTAAAATGTTCAAAGAGTCTTCTGAGCCTCAAGGCAGTCTCTTATGTGTGAACCCTCCCATTGGAAAATTAAAAATTGCTTATTCCCAATGTACTATGTCACAAAATATACAGTTTCACTCTAAATGGAGGAAGGAATGAAAGTCTCCTGAGAAAGGATAGGACCAAAGTGAAGACCAAAATAAAATCAAGCAGGGAAGTGGACTGATATATACTGGACTGAATTCTCTGTTTAGCTCTGTTACCCATTTTTTAATTAGATATTTTCTTTATTTACATTTCAAATGTTATCCCCTTTCCTAGTTTCCCCTCTGAAAATACCCTATCCTCTCTCCCCTCCTCCTCCTCACCAACCCACACATTCCTGCTTCCTGGTCTTGGCATTCCCCTATATTGGGGCATCCAGCCTTCACAGGACCAAGTGCCTCTCCTCCCATTGATCACCAACTAGACCATCCTCTGCTACATATGCAGCTGGAGCCATGAGTCCCACCATGTGTACTCTTTGGTTGGTGGTTTAGTCCTTGGGAACTCTAGGGATACTGGTTTGTTCGTATTGTTGTTTGTCCTATGGGGCTACAAGCTCCTTCAGCTCCTTATGTCCTTTCTCCAGTTTCTTCATTGGGGACCCTGTGCTCAGTCCAATAGATGGCTGTGAGCATCCACTTCTGTATTTTTCAAGCACTGGCAGATCCTCTCAGGAGACAGCTAAATCAAGCTCCTGTCAGCAAGCACTTCTTGGTATCCACAATAGTGTCTGGGTTTGGTGGTGGTTTATGGGATGGATCCCCAGGTGGGACAGTGTCTGGATGGTCCTTCTTTCTGACTCAGCTCCAAACTTTGTCTCTGTAACTCCTTCCATGGGTATTTTGTTCCCCTTTCGAGGAAGGAATGAAGTATCCACACTTTGGTCTTCCTTCTTTTTTTTCTTTTTGTTTTCTTTTTTTGTTTTTTGATTTTTTATTAGATATTTTCTTTATATACATTTCAAATCTTATCTCGAAAGTTCCCTATACCCTCCCCACACCCTGCTCCCCTACCCACCCACTCCTGCTTCTTGGCCATGGCATTCCCCTGTACTGGGGCATATAAAGTTTGCAATACCAAGGGGCCTCTCTTCCCAGTGATGGCTAACTAGGCCATCCTCTGCTACATATGCAGCTAGAGATACAAGCTCTGGAGGTACTGGATAGTTTATATTGTTGTTCCACCTATAGGGTTGCAGACCCCTTCAGCTCCTTGGGTGCTTTCTCTAGCTTCTCCATTGGGGGGCCCTGTGTTCCATCTTATAGATGACTGTGAGCATCCACTTCTGTATTTGCCAGGCACTGGCAGAGCCTCACAAGAGACAGCTATATCAGGGTCCCTTCAGCAAAATCTTTCTGGCATATGCAATAGTGTCTGAGTTTGGTGGCTGATTATGGGATGGATCCCTGGATGGGGTAGTCTCTGGATAGTCCATCCTTTCTTCTTAGCTCCAAACCTTGTCTCTGTAACTCCCTTCATGGATATTTTGTTCCCTTTTCTAAGGAGGAATGAAGTATCCACCCATTGGTCTTCCCTCTTCTTGATTTTCTTGTGTTTTGCAAATTGTATCTTGGGTGGTCTATGTTTCTGGGCTGGAGTATCCATTCTAATATTGAATAAAATTGACTTTCAACCCAAAGTTATCAAAAAAGAAAAGGAGGGGCACTTCATACTCATCAAAGGTAAAATCTTCCAAGATGAACTCTCAATTCTGAATATCTATGCTCCAAATACAAGGGCAGCCACATTCATTAAAGAAACTTTAGTAAAGCTCAAAGCACACATTGCACTTCATACAATAATAGTGGGAGACTTCAACACCCTATTCTCGTCAATGGACAGATCCTGGAAACAGAAACTAAACAGAGACACAGTGAAACCAACAGAAGTTATGAAACAAATGGTTTTAACAGATATCTACAGAACATTTTATTCTAAAACAAAAGGACATACCTTCTTCTCAGCACCTCACGGTACCCTCTCCAAAACTGACCATATAATTGGTCACAAAACAGGACTCAACAGATACAAAAATATTGAAATTATCCCATACATCCTTTCAGATCACCATGGACTAAGGCTCATCTTCAAAAACAGCATAAATAATACAAAGCCAACATTCACGTGGAAGCTGAACAACACTCTCCTCAATGATACCTTGGTCAAGGAAGGAATAAAGAAATTACAGACTTTTTAGAGTTTAATGAAAATGAAGCCACAACATACCCAAACTTATGGGACACAATGAAAGCAGTCCTAAGAGGAAAATTCATAGCCCTGAGTGCCTCCAAAAAGAAACTAGAGAGAGCACACATTAGCAGCTTGACAACACACCTAAAAGCTCTAGAACAAAAGGAAGCAAATCCAAGAGGAGTAGATGGCAGGAAATAATCAAACTCAGGGGTGAAATCAACCAAGTGGAAACAAGAAGAACTAATCAAAGAATCAACCAAACCAGGAGCTGGTTCTTTGAGAAAATCAACACGATAGATAAACCCTTAGCCAGACTCACTAGAGGGCACAGGGACAGCATCCTAATTAACAAAAGCAGGAATGAAAAGGGAGACATAACAACAGATCCTGAAGAAATCCAAAACACCATCAGATCCTTCTACAAAAGGCTATACTGAACAAAACTGGAAAACCTGGAAGAAATGGACAAATTTCTAGACAGGTACCAGGTAACAAAATTAAATCAGGATCAGATTAATGACCCAAACAGTCCCATATCCCCTAAAGAAATAGAATCAAATTGTATCTTGAGTATTCTGAGCTTCTGGGCTAATATCTACTTATCAGTGAGTGTATACCATGTGTGTTCTCTTGTGATTGCATTACCTCACTCAAGATCATATCCTCCAGATCCATCTGTTTGCCTAAAAATTTCATAAATTCATTGTTTTTCTTACTGCTGAGTGTCTGTGGCTGAAAATGGACATGGACTCTAATTCTTCCTGAAGGTCTAGGCATTTCCTTTGAGAGTTTTAAGTATGGGAGAGGGTAGGTAATAGAAAGCTTTACTCTTTTTTTTTTCATGTTTAATGTGAAAACAGTGACTATGGAGTTACGGAGGAGATATGAAGCATCACCTCATATTAACTTCGAAGGTTACATTATGTCATCAAGAAGTAGTATGATAACTGATGTCACAATTTATGTTTTCCAAAAATGCTGTGAAACATAAATGATGTGAATTCATTTATGCTGCTGAGGAGTGGAGGTTGCTTGGAGACTTCACATAGAGCTGCTAAATCATTTTCTTTCAGCATTAAAATAAAGACTACTAGAGGACACGGTTATCAGGACCTATGACATAAATCAAAATATTTACAGAAGTTTAATAATGTTTCAGACAGAACTTTAAAAAAAGAAATCATTTTTATTTCAAATTTAATGTTTGCTTCTTTTTTTTGTTTTTACAAATTCTCTGTAACAAGCCTCTCAAAAGACAATTCAATAACTTTTTCCTAATACAATAACTCTTAAGTATCCAAGTAAATGGCTGCTTTTTGCAGTAGCTTTTGCACCCACGAGAGTGGGAGCCATTCATTCATTAGTGAAAATTCCTTCCGCTGGCTCCCAGAGATATCTGGGAATACTCTGGAAAGTCCTTGGCTAATTATCCCGGGAAAAATGCTGCCTCAGCTGAAACTGGAAGTTCATGGTGGACCCAAGACATCTTATCTTTAGGCCACTTTAAAAAATATTTTATTCCAATTAAGCCAATCTTCTGGGAGACACCTAAAAAGAAAGGGCTTCTAAAACATGGACATGAGCTCTGACGTTAGCAACCCAACTTCCACTCCAAAATTATTGAAATATTTATGGGTAAACCTAACTCTTATAAGAAACTTTCTTCTAACTGAAAAAATGAACAGTGAGGAGCCACCATTGACAGAAGTTACCTGGTGATTTTTTTAACATACATTTTTTAAATGTTAGAAAATAAATCATAAGCTTTGATTTTGACTTGTTGTCAGAAGCCATGTTTTTGCTGATTCTAGACAGTGAGAATGTATTTCTAAATCTGTGTATGGCAAATTTCAGCAAAATTACAAACACTTCTGTTTTTCTTCCTCTTAAGATGTAAACATTTTTTTAGTGCATCTCTCTTTGTAAGACATATTTTCCATTTACACATGATACAGTATGCTGGAAAGCTTAAATAAACATTTCAATCAAATACCTGAAAGCAAAGTATTTTCCAGAGAAGTTCCTACAAAACAAGAGCCACGTGTCAGAGAGGCAGGCAGTCTGCTGTGCTGTGACTCTCTACTCTGGCTCCAGTCACACACTGTGTTTACAGTAACTTCCTCATTGACACAACGAGGATGCCTTGTCTGGCTTTAAATGCTACTAATACACCTAGCTCTTTAAAATTCAGTTAAGACCAACTGTGTGTATGTGTGTGTGTGTGTATATATATATATATATATATACAGTGGCGTTGGGTAAGAATCTATTATGTGCAAGCATTCTTTCTGGCTGTGCAGAATTTTGTTCCTAAGGTGGTAGCCCTAGAATTCCTTCTCAGGACTCCTGCAGAGCTGGGATTGTTCACATCCATGAGAACTGCTATCATCATTACTGTGTCCAAGCCCAGAGGATGAACTTTCTGGATCATACTCTACATCGTTGTCTTTCTTCCCTTCGTCATCTTTTTCGAGGAGCCGTCTATTCATTAAGGCAAACTTGTGAATTGCTTCTCCCACCAAGTACTTGGTCTGCCCAGACACACATGCTTCAATGTCCTTAGAGTTCAGATGGCTCTACAGGAAGAGGTGGAGGCTGTTATCGGAAAGCAAGAGAGCATCCTGCAGGATTTTTCTGAGGAAATCTTCCCTGATGGCTCTGGTCAACATGCTGGCAATTTTTCATATTGAAAAATAGGTTTTTAGATGGAAGTTCTGGTAATGTGTTGCTTTAGAGTCTTTGTCTTAGCCACACAAATTCTCTATACCTTCTTTGTACACAAGACGTTTTCATTGTAAAACACATGCTGTTTGTGTGAATATATATCTCATAGTCGATGTAAGAGTGCCTAAAATCCTCCTTCTGAACCCTGGGGTTGTGGACTCAGACACTTATGAACTCTTCTTTCTGCTGTTCACATCTTCAGCTCAGGACAAGATCAATGAGTGGTCCTGGATGGCTGCGCCCTGCTGAGAGCAAGGTACAGTTGGCTGACTCAAAGCTACAAAGCTTTAACTCTTAATGCACCATGTAGGGTTTTATCTACATATTGTAATATGTATAGTATTTTGTATGTATTTATATTGCCCTGATAAAGAGCAATGAAGACCTGTACATAAGGCATTTTAGGTCATTTTCCTTGACTTATAGAAAATAGATCCATGGTATTAGAGTTTTAAGATTTTATTTAGCTATTTTTTCCATCATCCAGCTTGTATTGAAGTCAGAGACCATTACGGTAAAACATTAGCCAGGTTTTCTTTAGGTTCTCAGGATCAAACTTACCCAAAGTTGTAAGGCTGTATCTTAGCAACAAGTCTAGTTGTTTTTGTTTTTGTTTTTTGTCAATTTGACATAATCTTAGACATATCTGGGAAAAGGGAATCTTAATTGAGAAAGTGCCTCCATAAGATTGCTATTAAGGAAATTTGTAGGGCATTCTCTTGATTAA